>NW_026294595.1:40853277-41050777 GCF_007827085.1 Peromyscus californicus insignis | reverse complement strand
GCATATAGTGTGAGTGATATGCAAATAATTCTACAGCTAGGTAAAAAGCTTCCATTCAGGAATGCTAAAATGATTCCAAAAAAGTTAAAATGTCTATAAATTTTAACTTCTTTTGCTTTAGTTCACATAGGGGAAAAATTCAGTAAATTAAGTGCATATAATAATTAATTATTCATATGTAAAAATATTTGGCTTTGAGGTTTTTTTTTAAACAGAGATTCATTGTGTAGCTGGAACTTGCTGTGTAGACTAGGCTGGCCCTGAACTCACAGAGAACCACTTGCTTCTGTCTTTCAAGTTCTGGGTGGGATTAAAGACATGTCCTATCATGCCTGGCAGGAATTCATCTTTATAAGAGAGTTTTTAAATATAATTTTTGGAGAAAAGACAGAATTATCCTTACCCCAAAAGAATAAGCTCTTTCCTTCATCTGAATTCTGTAGAGGAACAGAGTCAATAGGATCAATATGCATATTAAGTGGGATTTTAGTAGATTGCCTTACAAAATGAGATCTGGATCTGGGTAGTGAGTGAAACAACAGCTGACTTCCCACTGGAGAGGCTGAATATCACTCAATGCACAAGGCTCAATGTCTCAGTATTCCCAATCTGGTGCTGAAGGCCTGTAGGATTCCTGGAGAGCCACTGGTCTTTAGTTGGTGCTGTGAAGCCAAAGAACCTGGGTTCTCATATCAGTGATGGGTGGCAGCCTGAGGGGCAGGAACAGCACAAGTAACAACAGCAGGTTGTCCCTACCCAAGACACAGTGACAAGCAGGAGAAAGGCCAAAGCTTTCCCCTTGACTCTTCTAGCATCTGGGCCTGCGGCTGTCATAAGATGTACACGTATATAGTATGCCCAGAGGCTTGCTGCATCGTGCTTCTAGAGCCTGCTAAGTTAACAATTAATATTATCTATCACAAGTCCATCTCTTGTCACTTGACACCCAAACACATCTTTCTTCTTCTGCTATGCCTAATCTCTAAATGAAGACAAGAGCAAAGTCACAATCTCACCTTACACAACTATCCAATGTATAATAAAAAACACACTGCTGTGGAGTAATGCTTTTGTACACTGGTTTAATAAAATGATGATTGGCCAGTAGCCAGGCAGCAAGTATAGGTGGGATAAGCAGACAAGAAGTCTGGGAAGAGGAAGGCTGAGTCAGGAGATGCCAGCTTGCTGTCCAGGGAGCAGCATGTACTGGCACACAGGTAAAGCCACAGAACATGTGGCAACATATAGAATAACAGAAATGGGCTGAGTTTAAGTGTAAGAGCTAGTCAGTCATAAGCCTGAGCTAATGGCTGAGCAGTTTAATTAATATAAGGCTCTGTGTGTTTACTTGAGTCTGAGTGGCTACAGACCAGGTGGGACACAGGAAAACTTCCAGCTATACCACAACCATCCTTCTACAGAATTGGAAACAAAATATCCTGAAAAATGCTTAGTCTTTTAGTATCCTGTAGCTTAAATATGAAAACACAGATTCATACACTTATCTGGTGAAAGTTGTTTCAACTGATATTGCATTATTTATAAATTAATAGAGGAGAGAAAATACAAGTTTCTGCTTAATATATCCATATATGTGCACAAATGTCTAACAAAATAGGACTGAAATACTTGTGCCAATTATAGTCCTGGTTTCTGTGAGCCACTGCCACACTATTCTATAATGCTCATCTAATAACTTGTTTTCTAGATGCTTGCTTTCCCTACTCTAGCATCTGATTTCACATACAACACCAAAGCTATCAGAGTTCTCCCCTTTCCCTGTCACCCAGCAATCTAGAGCCAGCCTGACTGTAAGTACATACTCTGAGTACTATAGCCTACCCAGGATAAGTGCAAACCAATCACTCCTCTTCCTTTGAAACCTATATGAAGAGATTCTCACTGTGGGCCTGAACTCTTCTCAGAGTCCCTGTCATGCTGTTCTCTGTCTACAACATTAATAAAACTTTCAATAAAGTCTTACCTATAAAGACCATCTAGCTCATGACCCCCTTGACCTCCAAACTGGGAAACTTTCAATTTCTGTGACTGGACACATGGCCTTAGTTTGATTTTATATACTAACTGTTCTGTATTTTCTTCACCATTAGCTAGTGCCTCTTGGTTCTTTTCCAGGAGAGATGACCCTAGCTTTCATTCCTGGTGGGTCTGGGCTGTTTATCATCTTGCCTGGATTAGGGTGTTGTAGCTTCTCACTGACCTTAAGCATTGGACATGGTAACACCAAGAGGTACCCAAAAAATGATCTCCTCTAGTTCAGGCACACTTTTCCTTAGCTCTATTGTGCAGCAGTAGTGCAACTTCCCCCTTGGCTGCCTGGCTATTTTGTAATAAAAACAAATAATTAGCTAATAGGCTCACCTTATTGTTGTATAATATTTTGTTTGTGTTCTGACAAATAAAGCTTGCCTGGAGATTAGAGGGTGGAGCTAGCCACTAGTTAACCATAGAGGATAGGCAGTGATGGCACACACCTTTAATCCCAACACTTGGGAAGAGGAAGCAGGAAGATCAGGAGTTCAAGGCTACCCTGGGCTACACAAGACTGAATCAGTCTAAAAGAGAAACAGAGCTGGGCAGTGGTGGCGCATGCCTTTAATCCTAGCACTAGGGAGGTGGAGACAGGATCTTGGCCCCCCATTCAATCTGAGGATTCAATTCGTAGAGATAAGTTTCTAGTGGCTGCTGCTCTGCTTCTCTGATCTTTCAGCTTTCACCCTTGATGGGTTTTTATTAAGACTAATTAGGATCATGCTTCACCTTATCACTAAGGAGATATATGCACTGATCTCTTTCTTCTTCACAATCAAACTTCACAAAAAAGGAACATTACTCTTCCTTTCTCTTAAGTTCTAAATGAACTCCCAACTTTCATCTGTAGAAACTTCTCAAGGTCTTTATAGATTATTGTGTTTTCATTGGCACACTGATCTCCAGTCCAAGAAATTGAGGTATATGATTATTTTTATTCAAGGTACCAATTACATATCAAGGTTTCAGGACACTGGGAGGGCATCATACCTATGTGTGTTAATTAGCATTTCCAGGTTATGATAAAAATACATGAAAGGACATCTTAAAAGGAAAATTAAAAGTATTTTATTTTGAAGTTAAGCTCTCTCTGTACTTACTCCAAGGCCTGAACTTCCACACTCTTTACCATGATGCAGTGGCCTGTTCAAACCTGGAAATCCTTCATTAGATTCGAACCCTCATATTGGATTGACCTCTGGTTACACCCTCACAGACACACCCACAAGTTTGCCTCACCAATCTTCCAGACATCATTAAATCCAATCATGTGGCCAATAACTGTCAGACTTGGTGGCAAACACTTAGGTATAGAATTTCAATTTTCACACACACACACACACACACACACACACACACACACACACACACACACAAACACACACATCTAGATTTTGAAATGGCATCATTCCTCTTCCTTAGACATCTTACTTAATACCCTCAACTCTGCTTACATCTTCCGTGTTTATAGCCTAAATCTGGCCCTCTCTTTGGAACATTTCAGCTAAATATCTAGTTGTCTACTGGCTTTCATTAGATTTTAGGCAGTCAGCCTAAAAACAGTAGCATGCAAACTGGTTTATCTTCTGTATGCACAATAAGTGGGTTCAGACTTATAACACTGATCATAATTTTGTGTTCATAATGCAAGGCTCATGTTATAGTTGGCATATTCAATTGATCACAACATAATATTTATACTATCTTTTTATACATTTGTAATTGAAACCAGCATCTTCCATATTAATATAATATATATTATCCATGTCAAGATTTTATTTATTTTTGCTTTTGTTTTGTTTAACACTTTCTTAGATGCTATTTGGTTTTGACACAATCACTTGTTTTATCTAGACTGGTTCAAAACTACCTTGAATGTTGATCATCCTTCCTGGGTGTTTGGATTACAGCCCATTTATAAGGTGCCCACTACCAAATCCTGGGCTTTTTGCCTGCTGAGCAAGCACTCTATCAACTGAATGATGTACCCATTCCTTAAGCCAGGATTTTCTAATTTCTGACTGGCACTAAATTTTACCTCACAGTCCACTCTGTTATCTTCACATCCAGAGCTGCATTTCTACTGTGGAAACCTCATTTCTTCCTGTATTAAGGAATGTTCTCTGGAGGAACAGAACCAACAGAACATAACAATTACAAAAGGAGATTTATGAGACTGGCTTACAAAATAGGGGCTGATTAGTCCAACAATGGCTATTTGTGTACTAGAGAAGCAGAGAAACAAGTAGTTATTCAGCCCATGAAATTGGATCCCTCAGCGGCCCCAATCCAGTGATAAATACATGGGAAATCCCTTTAGAGTTTCTGGCATTGAATCCATGTTGGAAACATGAAGTTTTCTATCAGTGGAGGATGAATCAGAGGCTATGCACACTGACTCATGAAGAAGAAAAGGTAAGCATATGCACATTGCTATTGCTTTGCACCCCTTAATAATTGGACCATATATTGGAAGGTGTCCATTTAAGGGTTGGTCTTCCACACCTAAATTAATCCTCTCTAGAAACACCCTCAAAGACATGACAAGAGGTATATCTTCTAGGTGATTTTAAGGCCCCTAAATTTTACAATCCAAACAAACACTGACCCTGTTAAGAATTTTGTGGGGGCCCACAAAGGTTTCCTAGTGAGATCTGAGCTTGCTTTACCCAGCAGGTCTGCATTAGAGGATTGCATGATGACGTGTATGGTCACTAGGTGATTAGAAGACTTTGAACTTGGCTGTGCTGGGGGAGGGGAGTTCTTTTGCTCTACCCCTTGGCATTCCTATAAAAAGCCATTTAGTAGAGACAGAAGGAGCCTTTGGATCCAGGCCCTCCCAAGGCTATCCTGTGATTCCATGTGTTACTCTCCCCTCTATCCTTCTACCTCAATCTTTTATCCCTCTCTCCTCAAGAGTACCCTGGGGAAAGAGTGGGAGCTGGTCTCCCACATACTCTTTCAACGCCTTCCCATCACTGTTTCAGAAGCCCAAAGTGTGCTGCTTCTGAGGAATGGCCTCTGATCAACGCTCCAGACCTATCTCCTTCATCTGTGATGCAATTCTGCATTCTGTACCTCAGCTTGACTAATTAATCCCATTCTCTGGAGGAAATCCTCCTCCTCATTTCTCCCGTGCTGTTACTTGAATGTCTTCTCTCTCCGAACACTTTCCTTTCAGTCTTTGTCTACCCATGGCCGTGCTGTTCTTTCTTTCTGGTTCAGCTCATCTGGGATCTTCTCCAGCAGCTGTCTCTTCATTCTCTCAGGTTTTGTGATAGCATGAAATCTATGAGAGCGGGATCCATCTGAACTACTCTCTCTCTCTTTCTTCATCTATCTATCATCATCTATCAATCACACTAGTCTACCAACTATCTATCATCTACTGATCTATCTAGTCAATTATGAGGCAAGTATTGGTAAACAGTAAACCTGATATAATTATTTGCTAAGTTATGAAATGGATGCTGAGTATACCTTTTCATAATGTAATATCTAACCCTTGTGAAACCAATTCCAAGTTCATTTTGCTTCTCTGAAGTTTCATCATACCAAAAAATTCTTACTTGAACTTTGACCATGAAATCTCCTATGGGGGGGAAAAATCACTTTGAAAAGTGACATTTTATGTTAGTTCTGGTATTTTCGTTTCCTCTGGGATTTTTTAAAATGTTTCTTAGAATTTTAAAGTATTTATGTACTGATTTTCAAATTTCAAAAATCTTTGTGAATTTAGAAGATAACTTCTGTGTATAATGATATTGGGTGTTTCTGAATGCAGCACCTTGGATCTCTCAGCCAATCCAACTTGTTAGTGGGTATCTCTATTTAGAATAAAGATGCTATGTATTTTGCAGAAATAATAAGCTTGAAAAAGATCTTACACTTATTTAATTTTTGTCTGTTTTGATGAAAGAAATCATATTTCAGCTCATTTTTGGTATATTTTTATTATTTAATAAATATAAAACAGTAACAATTTTACAAGATTTAGGTATTTTAATCTTTTATGCTCAAGGGATGATGTCCCTTAGTGAAAATTGACAACTCAGTGCCCCAAATTGTGGTTGATATATACATCCCAATAAACATATCTGGGGGTCAGAGAACAGAGCCAGCCACTAGATTAGACATAGAGGCCAGACAGTGGTGGCACACATGCCTTCAATCCTATCACTCAGGAGGCAGAGATCTGTCTAGATCTCTGTAAATCTAAGGCCACACTGGGAACAGAGCCAGGCATGGTGGCACACACCTTTAATCTTAGCATTTGAGGTCTCATGTCTTTGCTTGGGGAGGACACACACCTTTAATCCCAGGAAGTGATGGCAGGAAGCAGAAAGGTATATAAGGTGTGAGGACCAGGAAACAGAGGCTTTTGAGCAGTTCAGCTGAGACCCATTCGGGTGATGACTCAGACACTTTCAGTCTGAGGAAACAAGATCAGCTGAGGAGTTGGTGAGGTGAAGTTGGATGTGGCTTGTTCTGTTTCTCTGATCTTTCAGCATTCACCCCAATATCTGGCTCCATTAAGATGGTCTTATTAATAAAAATGTGACATTTCATGTTACACCAAATCCTACAATTACAGATACTAAAACCTCTTCTTCATTCATTAGTTTAGGATTTCCTTGCTTCAATATATCCAGTCTAAAATATTGTACTATTTGGTGAAGTAGATGAAAAGACAAAACTATAACTGTGACCAAAAAAGAAAAGCAAACTGAAATTGACAGTGCTCCATTAAAAACAAACTGCAAAGATCAGGGGTAGAGTAATGTGCCAAGAATGCTCTAAGTTCTATTTTCAGCCCTGGCAAATTCAGCCAACCAACAGACACCCGTACCACTGGAAATAATACTCTAAACCTAAAAGCAACACACTAGAAAAGTAGCCTTCAGTCCTATCTTCAGGCCATATATGTTGCAAATTGTCTATTTTCATAAGGATGATATCTTCTACTTTCAGCATTAGGGTTGACATAGTAACAGAGGAAATCATCTGGTTCTTTGCATTGTTATCATATTGGTTTTCTTGCTTCATTTCACTTTTCTCCTTTTACATCATTTAAATATTACAATATAAGTATAACCATAAGTATCTCTATTAAGTATTATTTTGTTTATATTTTAAACTATTACGGGTTAAGAAAGCATAAGTCTCTATCTCCTACAGACAGCCACTTTAGTATTTTGAATTTGCTGTTCTTCATCTTAAGATATGAATGGCATTTTAAAGCATTTGCATGATGCATCTACAATAATAGATGTACCAAATCACAATGAAACAATATTTCAAAATGCGTCAGAACAAATATCTTAGGAGAAGGAATGATGTCACACCAAACATTGTGAAAATGATGTTAACCTTTATTATTTGAATGTGGTAATGGGAACAAAAAATGTCCACATTTACAATTCTGATTAATTTTTATGAACTAGACATACCTCTGTAAATCAAGACACAAAGAATGATCAATTAATTAAGCAAGATAAGTGGTACCTTTCAATGAGAAGGTAAGTAAAATATGTTGAGTGTGTGGTGGTACTTTCTATCCAAGTGGAAATTCCTTTTGTGCATAGTCAGGCATTTGGAAGTATCATGATACAACACAACACTGGAACAAGAAAATGATAGGTTCAGGGTATCTGTTTAATATCAGATACTGAGCTGAATTTGGTCATTCTGAATCAGGAAAGATCTTTTAAAAAATAGGCTGTGGGTAAGCACACCTTATTTCAATGAATACAGTTGACTTTTCCTCCAAAGAACTCCCCTTTTTCTTCCTTCCTTCCCTCCCTCATTCCCTCACTTTCCTCCTATGTCCTGTCAGTCTTCCCACTCCCCCTTTTGCTTCTCTTCTTCCTGTCTCACTGCCTAATCTCTTTCATTTTTGTCCTCTTTGTTCATGTTGTATATATTGGTTTTTAAATATTGTCTGCATAGAAAAGAGTGACAATAACTCAGCACTAGAGTAGGAAGAGCTCATTGCAGGAGATCACCAACCATTGCTCTTTTAAATAAATTATTTTAAGCCCTAGTGACAAAACAGAGAATGTCTGTAAAAGAAAATGCAAGAATCCCAAAACTGCTTTAAGAAATAAACATAAAGATTCAAGAGTGTGTGTCTCCATGTTCTGGCTATTACAAACAATGCTGATATGAACATAGCTGAACAAGTGCTCTTGTGGTATGATTGAGCATTCCTTGGGTATATGCCCAAGAGTGGTATAGCTGGATCTTGAGGGAGATTGATTCCCAATTATCTAAGAAAGTGCCATATTGATTTCCAAAGTGGTTGTACAAGCTTGCATTCCCACCAGCAGTGGAGGAGAGTTCCCCTAGCTCCGCATCCTCGCAGCATAAGGTGTTTTCAGTGTTTTTGATCTTAGCCATTCTGACAGGTATAAGAGTTGTTTTGATTTGCATTTCCCTGATGATTAGGGATGTTGAGCAATTCCTTAAATGTCTTTCAGCCATTTGAGTTTCCTCTGTTGAGAATTCTCTGTTTAGTTCTATAGCCCATTTCTTAATTGGACTGTTGGGCATTTTGATGTCTAATTTCTTGAGTTCCTTATATATTCTGGATATCAGTCCTCTGTCAAATGTGGGGTTGGTGAAGACCTTTTCCCATTCTGTAGGCTGTCGCTTTGCCTTGTTGACCGTATCCTTTGCTCTACAAAAGCTTCTCAGTTTCAAGAGGTCCCATTGTTTGATTGTTTCTCTCAGTGTCTGTGCTACTGGTGTTACATTTAGGAAGTGATCTCCTATGCCAATGCATTCAAGACTACTTCCTATTTTCTCTTCTAGTAGGTTCAGAGTAGCTGGATTATGTTGAGGTCCTTGATCCACTTGGACTTAAGTTTTGTGCACGGTGATAGATATGGATCTATTTGTAGCCTTCTACATGTTGATATTGAGTTATGCTAGCACCATTTGTTGAAGATGCTTTCTTTTTTCCATTGTGCACTTTTGGCTTCTTTGTCAAAAATTGTATGTTCATAGGTGTGCAGATTAATGTCAGAGTCTTCAATTCGATTCCATTGGTCCACATGTCGGTTTTATGCCAGTACCAAGCTGTTTTTATTACTGTAGCTCTATAGTAGAGCTTGAAGTCAGAGATTGTGATGCCTCCAGAGGTTGTGTTATTGTACAGGATTCTTTTGGCTATCCTGGGTTTTTTTGTTTTTCCATATGAAGTTGAGTATTATTCTTTCCATGTCTGTAAAGAACTGTGTTGGTATTTTGATGGGGATTGCATTGAATCTGTAGATTGCTTTTGGTAAGATTGCCATTTTTACTATGTTAGTCCTGCCTATCCATGAGCATGGGAGATCTTTCCATTTTCTGACATCTTCTTCAATTTCATTTTTCAGGGACTTAAAGTTCTTATCATATAGGTCCTTCACTTGCTTGGTTAGTGTTACCCCAAGGTATTTTATGTCATTTGTGGCTATTGTAAAGGGTGATGTATCTCTGATTTCCTTCTCAGCTTCTTTGTCCATTGTATATAGGAGGGCTACTGATTTTTTTGAGTTGATCTTGTATCCTGCTATGTTGCTGAAGGTGTTTACAACCTAGATGCCCTTCAACTGAAGAATGGATAAACAAAATGTGGTACATATACACAATGGAATAGTACTCAGCAGAGAAAAACAATGACATCATGAGGTTTGCAAGCAAATGGATGGACCTAGAAAAAATCATCCTGACTGAGGTAACCCAGACTCAGAAAGACAAACATGGTATGTACTCACTCATAGCAGGATACTAGATGTGGAACAAGGATGACTGGACTGCTACTCACATCACCAGGGAGGCTACCTGGAAAACAGGACCCCAAGAAAGACACAGGGATCGCCCAATGACAGAGAAATGGAATGAGATCTACATGAACAGCCTGGACATGAGTGGGGGTAATGAAAGGCGAGGGTTGAGGGAAAGAGAGCTTGGGGGAGCGGGAGATCCCAGCTGGATCAACAACAGAGAGGAAGAACAAGGAATAGGAGGCCATGGTAAATGAAGACCACATGAGAATAGGAAGAAGCAAAGTGCTAGAGAGGCCCACAGAAATCCACAAAGATACCCCCACAACAGACTGCTGGCAATGGTTGAGAGACAGCCTGAACTGACCTACTCTGGTGATGGGATGGCCAAACACCCTAATTGTCATGCTAGAAACCCCATCCAACGACTGAGGGATCTGGATGCAGAGATCCATGGCTAGGCCCCAGGTGGAACTCTGGGAGTCCAATTAGAGAGAAAGAGGAGGGTTTATATGAGCGAGAATTGTTGAGACCAAGGTTGGATAAAGCACAGGGACAATAGCCAAATGAATGGAAACACATGAACTATGAACCAATGGCTGAGGGGTCCCCAACTGGATCAGGCCCTCTGAATGGGTGAGACAGTTGATTGGCTTGATCTGCTTGGGAGGCATCCAGGCAGTGGGACCGGGTCCTGTGCTCATTGCATGAGTTGGCTGTTTGAAACCTGGGACCTATGCAGGGTTGCTTGGCTCGTCCTGGGAGGAGGGGACTGGACATGCCTGGACTGAGTCTACCAGGTTGATCTCAGTCCTCAGGGGAGGCTTTGCCCTGGAGGAGGTGGGGGCAGGAGGGGGGAGAACAAGGGAATCTGTGGCTGATATGTAGAACTGAATTGTATTGCAAAATAAAATAAAAAAAAGAATTAAAAAAATAAATAAATAAAAAAGAGTGTGTGTCAAAGCACTGTGTTTTATTTTTTATGTGATAAATCTTACAAAAATGAGCCACCTATAAATCTAAGCAGATTAAATTTTTTGTGACAATACTCAGTACAAGATCCATAGAGTCTATGAATCTTCCCCATATTTAAGTTGAGAAAAGGTCTGTTAATTTATACCCCACCTGTTAGCACGTTTTGTTGGAAGCACAAAAAGAGAAGGAGAAATAATGAGAAAATTCTTTCACACTTTACCTTTAAGTGAGAAAACACATTTGCCTACTGGTTAATAAGATCAAATACCACTGTCTCAGGTGGTACATTTAACATGATTTTCTTTGTTACCCGAAATAAAAAGCCCTATTCATTCATGAGAAAATAGATAGTACCATTGTGAACCTCAAAGTTCCAAATTTTAAAAGTTAGAAAATTGAAAATAAGCTTGAGGGTTGGCACTAAAACATCCTCACTAACGATCAGGAGACCTAGGCTGTGTGCTACAAGTTACAAGAGGATGGTGCAGAGTTGAAACACAGCAAAATGAATGAGAGCAAGAGTTCACCAGCAACACTTTTTGTTAATCATTGTTCTGTGTCAAATGCTACTCTTAAAATATTACTTACATAATGATATGGCTTTTTCTGGCATTACTGGTTAGCTTGCATTAGAACCAACTCCTCAGTATTGTCATTTACTCATTCATACACATTTTCTGTAATAATGAAAGGATGACTTAGAAAGCTATAAGAAAATGAGGTTAAAAGTCGGTCGATAGCCGGGCGGTGGTGGCGCACGCCTTTAATCCCAGCACTCGGGAGGCAGAGCCAGGCGGATCTCTGTGAGTTTGAGGCCAGCCTGGGCTACCAAGTGAGTTCCAGGAAAAAGGCGCAAAGCTACACAGAGAAACCCTGTCTCAAAAAAAAAAAAAAAAAAAGAAAAGAAAACGAAAAAATAAATTAAAAAAAAAAGTCGGTCGATGACTCCTGATTCTCCTTAGAATTAAGAATTTTTTTTGTACACCAGTTTCTTCCCTTTCCAATGTCACTAAACCTTTTCATCATCCATAGCGGGGTATGAGTGTTCTTAGATACCTTCAGGGTCTTGGACAAAGTCAAGCTATTTCTTATTTCACAGGCATTCTGGAACTTATGTCTGGAGTACTTTGATTAATTTTTTTATTTGTTTTGCTTTGTTGGTGCTGGTGATGTAGTTTTTAATCAGCACAGATTCTCTTTATTCTGTCAGAGACATAAGGTAAGTTATGAAACTTTGTGAGTTATTTTTTTCACCCTTATATCTACATTTATGTTTTTAGTCAAAGTGTGCTTGTTGATTTAATTTCAGTAAGGTGGCTGTGCCTTAATCTAATGCTATTTCAGCCAGCAATTGCAACTCTGTATTACCAGCCTGCTTCTCTAGCAGCTGCCAGGCCACTCAGACAATAGCCTGGCAGGAATTCTGTTCCCACAGGCACAGGCCTTCTTGTAGGCCACTAAAGATATCTTTAACTAAATCTCTATGGTTCTATTTATAAATAAGATTTGAGGTTCAACAGCTAAGATGAAAACCTGTGAGCTCAGAGAAGCTGAGTAGCAACTAGCTAACCCTCTCTCCTTGCTGGTGTCTCAGCAGGACCTATGCTTTGGCTCCACCAAACCAGAAAAAGCTGTGCCACATCAAATCCCTCCCTACTATTCCCCTTTCTCTCTCTCTCTCTCTCTCTCTCTCTCTCTCTCTCTCTCTCTCTCTCTCTCTCTCTCTTTCTCCTGCATGCCCTTTGATTCTCTATGATAACTTTTTGTTAACTAGTTGCCAACTCAGCCTCCTTACTGAAGGTTAATTTTATTTTATCAATGAAAATGCAAACTCGAGGTTCAGTGTTATCGAATGTCCCCTAACAGTTCCCTTTTTTATCTAAATAAAAAGGAAAGATTTTAACTTTAACATAGTAAAACTATATACAAGTATATAGAACATTTACCAAGTAAGGATTGAATTCACAATGTCCCATCCATTTGTATTTGGCAAATTCAAAGAAACTACTCTATTACCTATCCCATCTTGATGAGTCCAGAATTTGGTACCAAATTCACTTTTTATCCTAACTTGTATTACCAACCCAAAACTATCTTTTTTAGAACCCCAAAACATTTTCTTAGGTAAATAATTTAAGCATTTTATTTCTCAACCTTATATACTTTATACCTCTTTTGTGAGTTTTTTTTTTCTTTTTCTGAATTTGGAATCAAGGGAACCTGTAACTATTGCAATCTCATCTTCAATTCCATCAGATACTTAAGACGGATATAGTACTACGGATATAGTACTACCTGAGTAAACAGGAAGTATAGAGCAAACAATTTCCAAAACTATAAAAATGACAGAAGTACCAGGCTGCCTGGACAGTCACCTATTGTTTATCTGCAATGTCTGGACATCTATCTTTGGCCTACAGGCCTAGAACATAGGACAGTCTTTTTTTTTTTTTTTTTGGTTTTTCGAGACAGGTTTTCTCTGTGTAGCTTTGCGCCTTTCCTGGAACTCACTTGGTAGTCCAGGCTGGCCTCGAACTCACAGAGATCCGCCTGGCTCTGCCTCCCGAGTGCTGGGATTAAAGGTGTGCGCCACCACCGCCCGGCCAGGACAGTCTTTTTTGTGAAGCAGGAATTTTGTCTACCTTGTCTTGGCAAAGTTCAGCAGTTGCATTCTTTTGTGTCCTGCTTGTCCAATTTGGACAGCATACTGTCAGCAGTCAAAGCAAGGGCATTTTCTTGTCCAGTGGCTAACTTTGCCACAACTAAAGCAAACTCCATAAGAGATTCTTTGGTGCCCATCATCTTTTTTTTTCACAGTAAATTGGTACTGCCAGGAGCAGATATATCTCATTGTCATGAAAAGCCTTATGTTATGAAAATATCATAAATACCATATTCTGTAGGTCTCTGAAGTGTTTGAAGACCACTTATCTACCTAAAATGTATCTGTGTCTAACCTTAAAAACATACCTAACATAACTACAAGTTTGATTATTACAGATGACTACTACCTATTGTCCTGTAGGATTGTGTGGTATACTTGCAATATGCTTTATGTTGTAATATGGAAGAAAAACTGTTTCATTTTACTAGATACATATGCTGGAGTATTGGTAGTCTTAATGTATGTGTATCCCCACAATGGCTGTGACTTCTAATAAATGTGCAATTAAATAATCTGCCTTTTCAGAACTTAAAGCAGTTGCCCATTGAAATCCTAAACATATCTATGGTATGGTGCACATATATTAATTTTCCGAACTCAGCAAAATGAAACACATCTATTTGTCAAAGTTCATTTCTTTGAGCACCTTTTGGGTTACTTCCTGTAGATAATGGAGTTTAGTTATCCAAAGAAAAAGTAGAACATTTTCTTATAATTTCTTTGTCATGTTGCCATGTGATAGAAAAATCTTTCTTCAAACCTTTGCTGTTAACATGGTGTTTCTTATGAAATTCTGAGGCTTTTAGCACATTTCCTACCAATAGTGGATCAATTTAGTCATTACTCTGTGGTAGAGGGCCTTGTATATCCTTGTACAAGATCTAATATGTGTTATATGCAAAGGATGATTTCTATTTCTGATAACTTGTTGTAGATGAATAAATAACAAAGTTAATTCTGAATCATCTGGAATAAGTTCAGCAGTTTCAATATGTAAAAGATTCTTTCTGCATATTGAGAGTCAGTGACTATATTGGGAGGTTCTGCAAAATCTAATAATACCTTGAGAATAGCATTATAATTCTGACTTCTGAACTGAATTGGGAGAGCTTTGACCATTTTACTTAATTTTCCTGACCTATAACCTAAATTTCCTGATTTATTTGCATCAGTATAGAATGTAGGGGCTCCAGAAATTGGTGTTCCCTTTATTATATGAGGGAGAATCCAATTAGTTCTTTTTAAACAACTGAAGTATCTTGCTTTATAATATTTGTTGCTAATCTCTCCCAAGAAATGACTGGAAACTCTTTGTCACTGTTCATTTTCTTCCCATAATGAGACAATTTCAGCATTAGTAAAAGGTACTACAATTTCTGCCAGGTCTATTCTAGCTAATTGACAAAGTCTCAATTTTCCTTTCAAAATCATTTCAGAAACCTTTTCCATACAGGACTTTAACTTTTTACTCTGTGTGCTAAAAAATATCTATTCTATGATATTATCTTCTCTCTACATAAGAATTCCTGTAGAAGAATAAGTAGAAGGTAAAGTAACCATAATATAATCAAACTCTAGATCTAAGCAATCTACATATACATCCTACAATTTCTTTTCCATCATAGCCAATTTTCTCTCATCATCAGCTCATAGTTTTATTGGATTATTTAAGTCTTTATTACCTCATAAGGCTTGAAATAAATTACACAGCTCTTGAGTTGTTGATCCAATTGTGGGCCACAGTCAGTTAATATTTTCTGGCAATTTCTGAAAATCATTAAGAGTTTATAATTGAACTCTTCTGATTTGTATTTTGTGTGGTTGACTTTTTGTAAAACTATCTTATATTCTAAATAATTAATAGAATCTCTTCTTTGTATTCTCTCAGGACCATATTTTAATACCAGACAAGGCAAAATTCTATATACCTCATTAAATATTTTTTTCTAAACTGTCTGTGTCTGAATCAGCCAATAAGATATCATCCATATAATGGTAAATTATAGATTGAGGAAACTGTTTACAAATTAGTACAAATGGGTATTGTACAAAATATTGACACAGGTGGGCCTGTGTTAACATTCATTGTTAAAGAACTTTCCAATAGTACCTTTTAACAGGCTGGGAATTATTATAAGTAGGCACTGTGAAGGCAAATTTTTCTCTCTCCTGTTCTTGTAAATGTATAATAAAAAAAGCAATCTTTTAAATCAACCACTATAACAGACCATTCTTTAGGTAATAAAGAAGGTAATGGAATTCCAGACTGAAAAGGGCCTATTGGCTTAATTAGCTTATTTGTGGCTCCCAAATCTGTTAACATTCTCTGTTTTCTTAATTTCTTTTTAATAACAAATATAGGAGAATTCCAAGGACTGATTAATTCCTCAATATGTTGAGCTTTTAGCTGCTCCTATACCAGCTATTCTATTTTCTATTACTTTTCTTATACCAAAGGCCATTTTCCCCCTACACAGGGTTGCCAGTTAACCATTTTAAAGGTAGGGCTGTTGGTTCCTTTGAAAGATCAGGAGCTGTTATGCCCTGCTTATGTACGGCATGAAAAGCCAGTGATTAGTCTTGATAATATCTTTTAATATTTTTCTCAGAAACATACATTAGTTTATGGTTTGTTTCTGAGATTAGAGGAATGTTAACTGTTTTTTCCACTGCTGCAACAGATCATGTCCCCATAAATTCATTGCTATGGTAACCACACGTGGTTTTAATTTTCCTTTCTGTTTTTCTGAATTTTGTTTTACCTGAGATAAAGTTCCAATTCTTAGAGACTAAACATTTACCTCCTGAAGAGGTTAATCTGGATGCCAAGATTTTGATGAAATGATTGTTACATCTGCACCTGTGTCTACTAGATCCTCAATTTAATGCCATTTATTTTTATTTTTAGCTTTGGTCTTTGATTATTTATAGAAATTTGCCAAAATACTTGTTTTATGGTCTTTCCAGAAAATTTTTTTATCTACTAAGCTGTTCTGTCATCTAGAGCAGTTTGGTTTTTCACAATAGACATTAAGTCTTAATTGCTCTGTGGATGTTTTTCTTAAATGCTAACAGAGAATGACTGAAGCAAATTTGACAATGGGACCTGCAAGAGACCTCCTAAGGCATGGCAAATGGTTTCTTGTTGATCTGCATTCATTAGTCCAGTGCCAGCCATTGACATGCTTTCTGAATATTCCAGAAGGCTTGGGCCTTTGATTTTGATTATTTCTAGAAAAAAACTCTGTTTTTAGGAACACCTTGCCTATGATCCCTTTTCACATGACCTGGATTACCACAACTAAAACATCTGACCATTTGATTTTTCTTAACATTTTTAGAAATTATCTCTCCTATCCAAGTATCATTATAACTATAAGATCCAATATCAGCTGTATTTCAGGTTCATCTATCTATGGGTACTGATCTTGTCTTTAAAGCCCTAATCACCCTTTCTAATTCTGATTTAGTAATTTCAGAAGCCAAAAATCTAACTAATATTTGTCTAACATCTGGATCTGATATCATTTCACTTACAGCTGAAGTCAATCTTGGCAAAAAATTAGTAAAGGCTTATTTTGGGCCTTAAGTTTATTTAGTAAAAGACTCATTTCCGTTTCCTAATACCCCAACCTTATTCCAAGCATTCAAAACTGTTATATGGCATAGAGCTAAGGTGTTATCATCAATTATTGACCTTCTTTACAAATTAGCATACTGACCCTCACCAAGGAGCTGGACTTGTGAAATTTCATGACCTCTAGCCCTACCTCATTGTTCTTTGACCCTAGTTTCCTCTCTCCACCATGTTCTCCATTGTAACTAAGGACAAGCTTCCAATACTTTTGTAACTAAATCTTTCTATTCTTGTGGAACAATTCTATTCCTAGTGGACAATGGATTTAACATCTGCCTCATAAAGGGTGAATGTACTCTATATGAAACAACTACTTCCTTAAATCTCTTCAAATCTAGCATTTTTACAGAATTCCAATTAACTTCTGCATAGCCTTAGGGTGCCTATAATCTGGTCATTATTCTTGTATGATAACTGGATAAATTAAAGTTGATGTTCTAATAATCTTAGGCTGCTCCTCTTCAGTTTCATAATGCAAGAGTGTGGAAGGTTCTGCTCTAAATTCATCAGTCTATATCTAAGTATTCTTCTTATTTTCATTAGTAGGTCCTTCTAAAGTTTGTATCTTAGTAGTAGTAAGTCTTTCTAAAGCATGTATCTTATCAGTCAAATTACCATGTTTGTCACAGTTATCAAACCACTTTTAAAGGATAAACTATTAACTACCAAATGATAGTAATTACAACTAATACTATGTCAATCCCAGCTAAGTCATTTATCCTCTCATTTAAATTTTCCATTTTTGAACCTTTCATAGTAGCATTATATAGGGTACTAGTGTCCTGCATTGTGACGTTCCATATTCTTAATGTGGGAAATATTTTTCTTTTTAATATTATCTAACTCTCCCCTATAAGACTTCACAGGTATCTCACCAAATCTGCTGACTTCTTACTGTTTGTGTTCAGTGTCAGTGGTGACTCAAGCCCCTCCTACAATTTCCAAGCACTGGCCTCCTCACTAGGCAGAAGTTCTGTTCTCACAGGCATGAGCCCTGCTGCTGTCATTAAGATAGCATTAACTAAATTTCTATTGTTCTATTCATAAATAAGATTTGAGATTCAAAGACTGAGGTGAAAACCTTCAAGCTCTGAGAGGCTGAGTAGCAACTAATTAACCCTCTGTCCTTGCTAGCATCTCCCAAAGACCCATGCTTTGGCTCCACCAAACCAGAAAAAGCCTCACCACACCAAATCCCTCCCTACTACTTCCTGTGTCTTTCTGTCTCTCCTGGGTGTCCTCTGATACTCTATGATTACTTTCTGTCAACTAGTTGCTAACTCAACCTCCTGACCCAAGGTTAATTTTATTTAAACAGTAAAAATGCAAACTTGGGGTTCACAGTGTGATCAAATATCCCCAAACATGTATTTGTAGGATTTTCTACAATTTGTAATTTTATGTGTGTATGAATTCATAGCAAATACACATGTATGTATGTATATATGACATATATGTATGTATATGTCCATGTATTTCTATATGCTTGTATCCCTACATTTTTGCTTATGTGTTCATTTGCATGTGTGCATAAGATTTAAGAAATTGCCACATAGATATTATGAGAAAATGAAGTCTTACTAAGGTGACACATCTTATACTCCATTCTTACATTTCAAGCCAGATATAAACTGACAATCGGTCATACCTATGGTGTTCATAACTAATTTTCCACTTTCCTTGCCTTCTGAAAATATAAATTATCTTGTTAATTCTATTACAATAAACTACCATGACCACTCTTTGAAAGATATACATGTATGTACTTTGGTGTGCTTAGATCTTCTCACTGATAATTTTGTGAGATTTAACCATTTTCTTGTATGTTGTAGAAACTTGATCAATTTTATTTCTGTATAGTTTCCAATTATATTCTTATAACAACTATAATATGTCAGGCTACTCTAGATGAATAATATGACTTGGAGATTATTGCATATGCCTCTTGGAACAAAACACACATAAACAGGAGTTTTAGAAAGAATGAATTTTGTGGAAACTTGTGTACACATGCTTAGCTTGGATAATATTCCCAGTAGTTATCTCAGAAGGTTGGAAGTTTTAGTTTGTATATATTTTTAGCAAGTACTTGACAGTGTTATTTTGTTAACCTTAGATTTTACAGAGCATGCATATGTCTTAGTTACTTTTTGATTGCTTTGAAGCTACACTATAAACAAGGCAACCTAAAAGAAAGCATTCAATTTGAGACTCATGGTTCTAGAATATAAACTTGTCAGGCAAGCATAGTACTGGAGCAGTAGCTGAGAGTTTACATCCTGACCCAAAAGCAAGAGACAGATAGCAAGACAACTGGAGTGGGCTTTTGAAATATCAAAGCCCATGCCCTGTGACATACCTTCTCCAACAAGGCCACACCTAATCCTTCCCAAACAGTTCAACCAACTGTAGACCAAGCATTTAAATATGAGTCTATGGGGAATATTGCTATTCAAACCACCACAGTGTACTAGCATGAAGTTTTGGCTTGAATTTGTGTTACCAAGGTGACTCATGATATGTCAGGCACTCATTTATGCTTATTGGCTCTTTGGATATCTTCTTTGGAATAACTTGTTTGTGAATTTTCCACATTTTAAATTTGATCATCTTTTTGTTTCTGTTTTTGTGGGCCAATTTTCCTTCAAACACTTACATATTTAGGGTATATGTGTACATTAGTATAATAAATGTTCTATGTCCTTATTCTTTGTCAGCAATTAGTAATTACATAGAGTTTTTTCTTATTTGAAGTTTTAAATTTTCATTTCCTTAATGTGATATAGTTGATGATTGGTGGTTCCTAATAAGTACAAAGTCAGTTTTCCTCTATGGTTATTATTTTTGTCTCATGTTCAATAAGATTTTAACTATATTGTCTTCATATGTACATATGTTCATTCAAAGTGGGTGTATGTGTATGCATGTTTATATGGAGATCACAAGTTGAGGTTACATGTCTTTCTCAATTATACATCACTTTACTTTTTGAAACAAAGTGTGGTAATATTTTATTTGTGCTCTAACAAATAAAGTTTCCCTGGGAATCTGAGGGAAAAGCCAGTCACTATATTAAACATAGAGGTCAGCCAGTGGTGACACACACCTTTAATCCTAGCATTCCTGAGGCAGAGATTCATCCGGATCTCTGTCAGTTCAAGGCTACACTGGGAACAGAGCCAGGCATGGTAGCACATGCCTTTAATCCCAGCACTAGTTAACCATAGAGGTCTGGAGGTCTATACAGACAGGCTGACAGGATGTGATAGACTGGGCGGGAAGAGGAAGTGATGTAGCTCAGTGGAGAGAGGCAGGACACAGAAAGTTATATAGGTGTGAGTATACAGTAAGTAGCTCTTTCTTTAGAATGAAGATTTAATAGAGATAAACTGGTGGCTGCAAGTAGTTCAACTGAGTTCCATTTGGGTGAGGACTCAGAGGCTTTCAGTTTGAGGAAACAGAATCAGTTGAGGGGTTAGCAAGGTGAGATGGCTGTGACTTGCTCTGCTTCTCTCATCTTTCAGCTTTCACCCCAACATCTAGCTCTGTTTCTTTAAATAATAATAAGACCATTTAGCAATTCATGTTACAACAAAGTCTCTCGTTAAAGTGGTCCTATTACTCAGAGCCCTCATTAGGATCACCTTCAGAGATTCCAGCAATCTTCCACTGCACTGTTTTCACACCACCTCCCCAATGCCCTTCAATTCCAGCCACCCCTTTCCACATTCTCTTACTCTGCTAGTCTATCACCCACCTGGTTCTTCCACTCCTGTTTCCACCTGCCTCAGTTCACCCACAAAATCTATTCTGTTTTTTCCATGCAGAGAGATCTCTGTGTCTCCCCTAGACCCTTCACTTTTACTTAATAACTATGGGTCTATGAATTATAGCTTAGTTGTCATTTACTTAATGGCTAATATCCCTTTATAAGTGAACACATACCATATTTATCTTTCTGGGTCTGGGTTACCTCACTTAGAATGATTTTTTTTTCAGTTCCACATTTTCTTTATCTATTGAGGGATATCTAGGTAGTTTCTAGTTTCTGGCTATTTGATAAAGCCACAATGAAAATGATTGAGCAGTTATCCTTGTGTGCAGATGGCAAGTCCTTTGGGTATATGCCCAAGAGTGGTATAGCTAGGTTTTGAGGTAGATTCATTCCCAACACTCTGAAGAACTACCATATTAATTTCCCTAGTGGATATACAGGTTTGCACTCCCACCAGCAATGAAGACATGTTATCCTTGCTCCACATCCTCACCAGCATGAGCTGTCTCTTTTGTTATTGATCTTAGTCATTCTTACAGGTGTAAGATTGAATCTCAAAGCAGTTTTTATTTGTATTTTCCTGATGGCTCAGAACATTAAAAAATTTCTTAAAGTGTTTCTCAGCCATTTGAGATTTCCCTATTGAGAATTCTCTGTTTAGATCTGTTCTCTATTTTAAATTGTGGTTTTGGGTCATTTTTTGATATCTAGTTTCTTGAGTTTTTATATATTTTGGATATTAGTCCTCTACTGGATATGGAGTTGGTAAAAATATTTTCCTATTCTGTAGGCTACTATTTTGTCTGATTGATGATGACCTTTGCTTTACAGAATCTTTTCAGTTTCATGAGGTCCCATTTATTAGTTGTTGATCTTAGTGTTTGCGCTATTGGTGTTCTGGTCTCCTATGCCAATGGGTTCAAGGCTACTTTCTCTTCTATTAGTTCCAGTGCTTCTGGTTTTAGGTTAGATCTTTGATTCAGCTGGACTTGAGTTTTGTTCAGAGTGATAAGTATGGGTCTATTTGCATTCTTCTACCTGCAGATATCCAGTTTGACCAACACCATTTGTTGAAATGCTATCATTTTCCCATGTGTATTTCTGGCTTCTGTATCAAAAAGCAGGTGTCCATAAGTGACATTTATGTCTAGGTCTTCAATTTCATTCCATTGATCAATGTGTATGTTTTTATCCTAATATCATGTGGATTTTATTACTATTGCTCTGTAGTACAACTTGAAATCAGGAATGGTGGGACACACATCTTATATTATTCAGTATTGCTTTAGATATCCTAGGTTTGTTGTTGCTGTTGTTATTTTTCCATATAAAGTTGAGAATTGTACTTTCAAGATCTATAAAGAACTGTGTTGGAATATTTGATGAGGATTGTGTTGAATCTGTAGAATGCTTTCGGTAGAATGACTATTTTTACTATGTTAATCCTACCAATCCACCAGCATGAGATATCTTTCCATCTTCTGATATCTTCTTCAGTTTTTATCATACAATCTTTAACTTGCTTGGTTAGAGTTAACCAAAGGTATTTTATATTATTTGTGGCTATTGTAAAAGTTGTTTCCCTGATTTCTTTCTTGGCCCATGATGTCCTGAGTTAATCTTGTATCCAGCCACTTTTCTAAAGGATTTATCAGCTGTAGGAGTTCCCTAGTGGAGTTTTTAGAGTCACTTATGTATACTATAATATCACCTGCAAATAATAATACTTTGATTTCTTCCTTTGCAATTTGTATCCCCTTGATTTCCTGCAGTTGTTTTATTGCTCTAGCTAGAACTTTAAGTACTGTATTGAATAGATATGGAGAGAGTAGGCAACTTTGTCTTATTCCTTTAGTGAAACTACTTTGAGTTCCTTTCCATTCAATTTGATGTTAGGTATAGGCTTGCTGTAAATTGCCTGTATTATATTTAGGCATTTCCCTTGTATTCCTAATCTCTCTCAGACTTTTATCATGAAAGATAAAAGAGTTCTACTTTGTCAAAGACCTTTTTACCACTCTTGAGGTACATTTCTTGTATCTGTTTAGACAATTTGTATTAAATGATTTTGAAATTTTTCTTCTCATTCTTTTTGGTTTTGTCCTTTTGGGGGCTTGATTTACATATACACAAGGTCTTCATTCCACGAGCCTCTATGTATATATTCATAGCCATATATGTATATATAAAGTCTTGTTTACCTCATTATTTCACTCTGGAAATTCTATGTGTTGTCACTACAGCTCTGGCTAATCTGCTGTTAAATGTACATGATGATCTCTCACTGTTGGGTCTCCATTTTAGAATTTATGTTTAACACATATTACAGACTTATATAGGTAAAGTTTTGTTTATCAGTTTTGTATATTAATAGTAGTACCATTGGCAAATATCCTAAGAACAATGGTGATGCAAATGTTTGAAAATTCCCTGCTGGATGTCCATTTCCTTAGCAGATAACCATCTCAAATTCCTATTATCTTTTCTTTGCCAGTGTGCTCAAATAATATGTATTTGTCCTTCCCAGTTTTTATAGTTGTACTTGAGAAGATAAATAATTAGAAATAACGTATACCAGGAACATAGCTTATTTTGGCACCCATAAATACCATTTTATGAACACATGGAACTAGTTAAATTCTATACTAAATTCCAGGTTTTTACTAAGCATGGAGACACTCTCAGAGTTGTGCAGGTGCCAGATCTCTGGGGGGCATGATCCTGAGAGTGGGTCCACAGTAAAATATAGTAACTAAGTACTTTACTGCATTTCTCAGCCACAGCAATGTGGTATGCAGGACAAAATTTACATTCATGATTTTAAAACTGTGGTAAGAAACACAAGAAATCAACATGATGTCCTTAAATCCTCATTGGCATTGGAAAAACTAATCAAAGGAAATATGAAATAGCTGTGGTAAGTATGGGCCAGATGAGTAATATTTTGCATGGAAAACACAGTTTGGACCAGAATAGCATCTAAAAGTTCACAGCGAATGTTGTTAAAACTGAAATAAAAGTCACATGAATATTTTGAGAGCACTTTTAAGCAAGGTAAAATGCACAGGCTTATTGCTCACACATCCAGCATGCTCCCTGAACTTACGTAGGAATATTTTTTTGTCTCTGGGTTGTACATATTAACTTCATTGTGGCTTTTTGTTTTTGTTATTGTTCTCTTCCACACCAATCAGACTTCAACTTGAATTAACAGATAACATAAAAATTTTATCTTTAGCTTAACAAGCCTTAGTTATGAAATCAAGCTATCATTGTCTACCTTTTCTTTTAATCTTAGCAGATGCAGCAGTAATCTCCACAATGATGATAATAAGAACATCTTCAGTAAGCTGGTATAGAGAAGGTCCGTGAGATCCTCTGCTAGCAAAGGATGTCTCTGTGTAAGAATACCTAGTGATTTACAGGCGGCAGTGTATTCACATTATCCTTAACTGGTTGCTCAATTAGACACCTGTGTGACTCTGGAAAGAGCTGTGCAGCAAACAGGTGCACCTGTCAGCAAGCTGCTAAAAGATGTATTGATGATAGGATGTGGTTATCCAAAACAGTTCTAAAAACAGGAATCCGAAGACTTATCTCCTTTCAACCTTTCCTCCTCACCCCTCAACTCAGTATCTTACTAGCGTGTGAACAGAAACTTTCTGGATTAGTTGTTTCACATATGAAGTATGATGGAGCTTAAGCGTTGACTCTTAAATTAAGGTCAATGTTTTGTCCGTTGTGGTCACAAACTCCAAATACTAGCAGTTAATTGCACCCATGCCAGTTTTTATAGAAAAGAATAAAGAATTGGCAGTCAGGAACTTGAAGAAATACAAGCTAAAGGTGTCCTATTATTTAAAATGATCTATCATTTTAGAAAGAAAATTTAAAAGGTGATATATGCAATCTAAAATTAAATGCAAGTTTTTGAATTTCAGGCTGCAAGGCTAAAACGATCACAGAAAAATCCTTATAGTGCTTTGGAATTCTGTATAATATTTCTAGGGAGGTCATTTACTTTCATAATTTAGTGTGACTTATTTTGGCTTCAGGTCCATTAGAAATGTATTGCACAAAAAGATGACCTCTTTTTTTTTCCCTTTAATTTTTAACAGCAGCTTGCCAGTAGGAAAAGAAGATGTTTGAAAGAGGAGCATTTAATACTGTCCTAATAGCTTTCAAATATCTGTCTTTTAAAGTCTGATTGAGAGGGAATTTTGAAATATCTATTTTAACACTTTCCTCTGTTTTGAAGAGGAGTGTTAAATCAGATATGAAGTATTATTCAAATGCAGATGCCTCTATCTATGATGTCTACCACTGTTGTAAAATAACCAAGGTAACTCCAGAGGTCAAAAAAATTGAGTTGGTTAGTAACAGGTTTTATTACTTCTGTTTTTTTTTGTGGTTTTTTTGGTTTTTTGTTTCTTGTGTTTTGAGACACGGTTTCTCTGTGTACTTTTGGTGCCTGTCCTGGATCTCGCTCTAGTGACCAGGCTGGCCTTGAACCCACAGAGATCTGCGTGCCTCTGCCTCCCCAATACTGGGATTAAAGGCATGTGCCACCACTGCCTGGCCTACTTCTGTTATTTTTAAAATGATTGAGTCTTACTAATGTGAATTCCTTTAATCCGTGCATAGCTCAATACATAAAACAAAGAATTAGGGACTGGGGAGATGGCTCAGCAATTAAGAGTACATACTGCGCTTGTAAAGGTTAGGAGTTCTGTCTCCAACACCTACCATCAGAGAGCTCACAACTGCCTGTAATTACAGCTCTGAGGAATCTGGTGGTGTCCTCTTCTGACCTCTGGGAGTACCTGCACTCACATGTGCATACTCCCCACATACATATACACATAATTTAAAACAAATATATAAACAAGAGCCAGGTAAATATTTTTTATTCTCTTCCTTTCCCCTTTATGATTCCTCTTATTTTTCCTGTCCATCTTCTTGTCTATGTCTTGCTTTCTTCCTCCTCCTTCCCTCTTGCACTTTTACAAAAAAAATTATGAAAGACATTTATTTTTCTCTTTAAATCACAGGTGATCTTCAAGGGTTGAAGTACTTGGCTGGGTGCTGAAAGAGAAGGTATCTGTGTTCTGTCTTCCCCTGCCTGTGGGTTCACAGTGTAGACTCCTTTATTTGTCTTCAGGTTTTATTATTCGAAAAATAGCATGGTTGCATTGAATGCAATTTCAAGTCTCCTCAGTAAAACTCCACATTCTGTACATTTCCCTGTGACCATGGTAACTATTATTTGATAATTAAAAATCCTGCAGAGAAATGTCCATCAACTCTTAACTTTGACCAATAAAATTGGCAAAGTGATTTCTTCAGTTGGATCAGTAATTTTAAGTAAACTTTCTATGTAAATCTCCATCAGAGCATATCTCTATCCCACCCCAAGGACAGCAGGGGACATGGGTTCCTGGTGTCTGGTAGTTAGGGTCCAGGACTATGAAGGACTGTGAAGGAGTCATCCCATCTGTCATCTACTGTCAAAAACTGTTGAAAATGCACTACTGGTAAGTCCTTTGCATAAAACCAGCCTTGACTGAAATAAAATTCTGGGCATAATAAGCTATCTTCATAAATAGGTGTTACTTAATATTGCAATCTTTATAAATGTGTATGATTCTAAATCTTGTCAGCCTAGAAATTAGTATTTCTTCCAAAGTGCATTTTCTGATGATATCTTGTATATACTTAAAAAATGGAATGGTGTCTTATTAAATAACTTAAGACTTTTAGGACAGTAATGTTAGGGTCCTGCTCTCACTCTTCCAGGTCTAACGTCTTACATCATCAGTGGGTACGGTCGACCATGTACCAGCCTTAAAAAGCCAGATGTGGACCCCTGCGCTCTCTCTCTGCACCTATCTTTCTGTGTTTCCTCTCTCTGTTCCTGCTCTGTTCCCCCTGCCAGGCCTGGCTCTCCCCCCTTCCCTCTAATAAATCTCCAAAAACTAATATTGGGTTCTGCTGTAGCCTGTGACTCTTCGGCTGACCAACCAACACCGTTCATCCTTTCAATTAACCCAGCTTTAAACACAAATTTTAGGAGTTTTCTCTACCTACTGACTAAAATCTTCATATCTGAGATAATGGTTTGCCAATCTCTTTTTAATTTATTTCTCCACACCCTATTGGTTCCGCAACTCTGGGGAAACCAGAAGTACACCAGCTTCTACTTAACCTGTCAAGTCTTAGCCCTTGCATTGCATTTACTCTCATTCTCACTTCTCCCTCACTTATTTTCCTTTTCTTTTTTCCTGAATCAACTTAATATTAATTGGAGCTAGCATGTTCCATTTCTTAATAGTTCATTGCATATTTTCAAAGAATAAGGTCATTCTTATGTATAACCACAATACAATGACCCAAGCCAGGAAATTTATTATTGATACAATTATTATGTGATATAAACTAGAGTCTAATTCAAAGTGAATATATTTTATGACATATTTATATTTTGCTGTGGGATATTGATCAGTGAGCAGATACTAATAGAAGCATTAAGTGGACATTTATTGGGACAAGATGATGGGTGGATTAGGAAAATATGTTATCATTGGGAGTTTCATGAAAGGAGCTATTTGAGGTGCATGGTCTTAAAGCATACTTAGAATGCCTACTGTTGGGCAATGTCATTTTTGGGGAGATGTGAGCAAACACCTACTCATGCCAGATGGGAAACACATGACCAACCAAAGGAAGGGTAGCACAAAATCCAGTTGGGTGAACCAGTAGTTTTATTGGGTTTTCTTACAGGAATATAGGTAAAGAGTCATTTACAGGAGCAGAAAGAACTCAAAGACAGGCATCACTAAATCCTGTTGCAGCATGGGTATCAGATAACCAAAGTTGGAAACCTGGAATTCACTCTGCAACTTGCAGGAGGCACAACAGGCTAGAAACTATCTTCTTTGGGCGGCTCAGGTGCCCTGAGCCTATCCCAGGTAGTTCTGCTAATCTCTGTTGGTCTGGTATTTTTCTTCTAAGCAGCTCAATTTCTCTGAATCTGTCTTCCAGCAGTCCTTGCCTCTTCTAAAGGCACACAGAGAGGGAGGCCTATTATTGATTCTGATTAGTTTCAGGGAATTCCTGAAACCTTTGAGATGTTTATTTCCCAAGCTTAAGGAGCTTCCTTAGAGGATGGAATGTTTTATCTCTTTTAATGACAACCTGTGACTTATGAGCTTCCTTGAAAGATGGAAAGTTTTATCTTAGTGAAAAGCCACATTTCTGCAGCATCTGCCAATTTTACTTTAGCAACCTTTGACTTCATGAGTGAAGGTTCAGAGTAAGAAAACATTTGCATTTAACCATCTTAATGCTTGAGATGGCTGTATAATGAAATCCCTTAACACATCTTCTGGGGAGAAGAGAGACCAACCCACTGAAAGCAGGAACTGGCAAGAGATGAGAGAATGGTCTTGGCAGAACCAGTGTCCTGACAAAGCTTTGGGAAGGACCCTCTTCTGCCCCTAGTGCTGCATCTGAGTAGTGTGAGCTTCATTGACCCTCTGCATCTGTATCAAACAGTGCTCCATCCACTGGAAGTGAAATACCTGAAGGAAAAACACCATGCTCTAATTCACCACATGGTACTGTAAGAGCTTAGCAGATATCACAAGTAAGATGTGTTGATAAAGGATCATAAGTTCCAGAAGGCCCAGTGCAATAGGACTTTAGACTCTGGAAAAGATGGAGAAGTAAAGTAAGCATGTAGAGCCTTTGAGAATATAATTAATTTTGCTTAGGGTCTAGTCATTCATAGTTTTCAAAATGCCCCTAGCAAAATATTTGCAGGGCTGAAGATGATTGTTATAAATACTTTGCTTATAATTAGTTACTGAAATAATCCTTATAAATACCTTTGAGCCCGGTATTAAATTTGCAATAGTTGACATGTGCATAATGTTTCATGTTGGAGAGTGAATAAATGACCCACATACTCACAAAATTCATTTTGCCCAATACTGTCACAGTCCAGTCAATAGTTTTAAATTAACATAGATAATTGTAACCTATTAACTAAAGGGCCCCATGTCCCTTTGCTAAAATATCAAAGGAAATATAATTCCAGCCAGACTTTGGAGATATGTGATAATTCAACACTGCATGCTTTTATCACAGACTTTTCATTGAGTGTGGTACTCCATACATGTTAGACCAGCACTTAAGGGGCCAGAACAAAAGGATTCTAAGTTCAAGGTAGGTCTGAGTATTGCAGCAAAACTAGTTACAATAGAACAAAATAAAGGTAGCCTAAGCAAAAGAGGTATGCCACATAAATTTTTCAAAGTATAAATTTTGTATTGTTTCATGACTTTATTGCTTATTGGAGACTCATAAGGAATCAAATAAGCGTCTTAGTATTTGCTGATACTTTAAAGCTAAATTCCTCTTTTATTCTCTTCCTTAATTAATACCTTTCTGTGCTTTCCATTGTTGAAGGCGTTTATGGTTTGCAGTTACTTTATGAAACAAGGCATTCTAAACTCAATCTTATATGTTTTACAACTCCCCATCTGCAGCCTTCTCTCTGACATTGAAGTATTTTTCTAAGTTGACAGTAAGGAGGCTTTCTGTTAAACAACTTTGGTATTTAAAACTTAAATTTTATTATGATCTTTATTGATTTTGATAAAATAACAATTATTTTCCAATCAAGACAGACCTGTTTTCACTTTCCTCTGATGGTCCAAACAAGTGAAAGGAAGCAAAAGCAAATGTGTCCGCTGTAATTTAAATTTTCAGTTTGCAATTATCTTCACAATTTATTGAGAACTTCTCTCCATTCTATGGCAGTGACTTCACCAATTATCATGAGCCTGAACATCATCTGTCAGAAGCAAGCAGATGGAAGACGTTTCACTCATTGCTCACAGCTTTCTGTTTATTATTATACTAAGCACAGAATGCAAGAGATCTAAATGTAGCACATCATGAAAATATTATCCTCTGTAAATACAATGATTTGGATTTGTTCCTATTCCGAGGACATGCAGGAAATGCTTGAGGATATTATACCCTGATTTCTTTCAGTCTGCAAGAGCTGGACCCCTCCCCCACTTATGGATTGATACAAGTAGTCAAATCACTCCCAAATCTTCAGGAAATGAAAGGCTAGATCACTAATCACTGCATGCACACTTCACTTTAATATTTCATTCAGCTTTGATAGAAGATTATAATGGAAGATATTATGAAAGGGCACCACTACAATTGTACTCAGTGGGCCATGTGTAATATTTGAAAGTACATCATCTCTGTGGGTACTTTGCAAGTTGCAGTTGTTAGATGAAGAATAAATGTTAAACTAGATTCTTTTGGCCATCCAATCAAATACATTTATTATGTGCCCTCTGTGTGCAAAGAACTGTATTAAGCACATAGTTTGGTCCCTGCCATTATTCTTAAACTATGCTCCTGATGTGTGTTAAGCAGGGCAGAATGCGTCTTCCTAATAAAATAAAATAAAAGCATTTTCCACCAGTTTCTAGAAAACAGTTGAATGCTCAGAATTTTATGTTTTATTTTTTCCTGCTCATTTTTCTTACATGTTTGGTGCCTGTTACTGGTTGTTAATATTTGTAGTTTATAAAAGAAGCTATTAAATTATTTAAGCAACTGGATCAAATTTATAATTTATTTGGGTTTAATACATTTTAATTTTGTGTTGTACTATCATCAAGGAAATGTGAATACCAATGTAACTTAAATTAAGATGCCTTGGAAATGACTGTATAATTCCTTCAAGCTGTTAAAATCTAGCAGTTTAGACAGTTGCCTAAGACATAAATATCTAAAATATAATTCATATCCTTTAAAAGAATTAATGCATCGTTATAAGGAGTTAAAGCATGGGAATCCCCAGGAAGCTTGATGTATTTCTTTTTACTTACATTCTTCATTTTCTATATGTTTGAGGCAAACTGTTTTCCTTGTTCTCTAATTCCAATAATTTTCTACAACTCCTTCAGACCATTTGTAGACATATTCTATGCATAACATGCAATAAACTTGTTTGATGTTATCAGACAGTATTGGCTCAGTATTTCAAAGTGATAGTAAACACTGATCACACACTATGTGTCAGATACTGTATTATACACTCCATGCATCTTTCAGACTTCATAGTATCCCTATGGAAAGTGCTCTTTATTACCTCTTTTTTCAGAGGGGGAAATTGAGACACAAGATTAAGTAAACTTAACCCTGTTTACATGGCCAATTAATGATAGCCAGAGATGTAAAACTAGGCATTTTGGCTACAGAATGTGGATTCTTGGCTATTAGGCTATACTAACATCATTAGCACTATAATTATAATTAATTATGATTATTGGCTCAAGAGTGTTGCATATTTAGTTTACCTTTCATTGAAACTATTACCATAAACTAAATTGGTAGAAACAATGAAAAAAAAATTAGTGGCTCACATAATTAAAAGAATGACAGTCGCAGTTGCTCAGGAAAGGCTGATTTATGGGTTCAATGGCGTCACTAAGAACCCAGTTCCTTTTATTCTCTGTGCTCTGTTTTCCAAGATGGATGTCAGCAGTGATAGAGGGAAGCTTTCCCTTATTCACACTCAGCAAGGAAACGAGACCTGAGGCTCACTGCTCCTTATGGAAATCTCCTGAACCATTCTGAATGATCCAACTTAAGAACTGACTGCCAGGGAATCAATAATTATGGTCAGAAGTGAATTCTTTGGTATTACTGCAGTTCAAGGAAATATCCTGTTGGATAATGCTGGATCACACACTTCCCTGAACTCACAGGATCCTTGATGGAATTATGATAAAAGAGGAGATGGGTATTTCAAAGGCAACCTACATAGTAAACAGAATATGAAACCTACATATTTAAATGTTTATATTGGGCACACCAATTAGTAGGTTACTACATACATGTATATGTAACCTTACATATTATCTAGCAATGCATCTATCTCTCTACATCTGTATCTATCAGTCATCTTCCAAGTTAGAATTATTTACTTAATGTACAAAGACATGACACCATGTAAAATTATTTCAGTGGCCAAGGGAATTGAAGTCTGGGATATTTATACTGAACTCTTCTTGTGAGACCATCATATAAGTAGTGTTGACTATTGAAAAAGCAAAAATTTATCCAAAGGATTTAATACTGCAGATGATTGGAGCACCTAGTAAAATGGAGAAAATAGCATATTTCATAAAGTGATAGTTTTCAAATATTATAAACTGATGTTATCTATAGTTGTTATACAAATAATTTTCCTTGGTGTCTTTTTTTGCATATTCTGATATTTTTAAAGGAAATAAATACTTCTCAAAGACATGGAGCTCACAAAGACTGTAGTCTGAGAAATTTCAATGGCAAGGTTGTAGTGGCAGCTTGTGATACACAGGAATGAAATTCTTGTCCAAAGGAGATATACATGCTTCATGTTCTATGCTTAAAGAGAAACATCATAAGAAAAACCCACCTCTGGATTCTTATGTCAAGGCTACACCATTTACAAAGTACAGTAGCAAACATACAGGTGGAAGAATAGAGACTAAAAGATAAATGGATTCTTTGGTATTGGTGCAGTTCAGGGCATCCTAAACTGAAATCTTTGCTCACCTATCTCAATGCTAGGTTATATAGCATAGACAGTCTTGTTGAACTTAGAAATTCTGAAAGAGAAAATGATCTTTCTACACTTGTGTAGAAAGACTATTTTCCTTATGACGTGTGTTTCTATATCAAATCAGTTGTGGAGATTTACCTAAATGAACTGTAGCATTTTATAGATTTATACAACATGCAATAAAAGTGCTTGTGAATCATTGAATTTTGTTTTACCTTTTCCCACTTGTCCTAAGAATAGGAAGGTATAATGCACACATGAAATCTAGAATTTCCAAGTAGTATATATCTTTTGATAAAACAGTTGAGGACAAAAAGAAAACCACTTCAAGTACATATTTGTACATCCCTAAGTTAAAAATCAACTTAAAGTTTTTAGATTTACAGAATAATTGCAAAAGTGGTTACATTTCTATATATTTTGTACCTAGTTTATATACTGATAAGATTTTATATTAGTATGATATATTTGTTACGCTTAATACACATTGCTTTATACAGATGTCCTTGGGTTTCTTGCATAAAATTTTATTATTATAACTGTACCATATATACAGAATTAGCTTGAAACAGTGCAGAGAATTCTCATGTACCCCACGGTGAGTTTTCCTTATTATTGACTCCTTGCATTAGCGTGGTACATTTGTCAAAATTAATGAACCATCATAGATGCAGTGCCACCAAGTACAGTCTACATTTCACTCAACTTTCTTCCTTTTTTCTCTAATGTCCTGGTCCTATTGCAGGGTCCACCCAGGATATTATCTAAGCTTTAGGACTTTGTTTCACAGACTATTCAGGTTATTAATTACCCTGACACTTTGGGTGATTATTGGTCAAGTATTTTATAAACAGATGTTATGCATTTGAGATTACTGTTCGTTTTCTCTTGTTTGTTAGACTGCTTCTTTGAGTCTAGGGGGCTGATATTATAGAGCTAATGCAATTCTTACTGTATTAAGCCAAAATTTAAACTAATATTTTCTGTATAAAAATCCTATATCATTATAAACTGCTTGCTATAGACTTTTCTCATGTCACTTATTGTGGTAAAGGCTTCCTGTCTTTTGATTTAATAATAATAATAGTTTTTAATTTGTTAGTGTGTTTTCAGAATTGCAACATTATTTTCCCTTCTGTGGACCCTTCATCGCCCAGTAAGACCCTGTGTGGGTTTTCCAGTGTGTCATTGCCTAGAGACTACAGTTGTGTTATAAGGGATTAACATAGGGTTGTATTTTGTTTTTCTAAGGTTCCTTGATGTCAAAAATTTCACCAAAATTTTGAGAAATTTGCCTAGTAATTTATACAGAATATTAATCATAGATATTTCTATGGATAAAGCTGAAAATATTTATTTTTTCCTTCAACAGAACTATGATTTGGATAAAAATAATATACATATCACATAATACAAAATGAGGGATTGTGGAAAATTATAAGAATAACTGAATTAGGCAAAGCTTTACACTGAGTCTAAATGGACAACACAAATCTTGCTTTTGGACAGGAATATCAAAGGCTTCATGGTGGAGGAAGCACCATACTTATTATATCTTGAGTGACTTGAAGGGTATTTGAACACACAGTGCGAGAATAAAATCCCAGTTGGATACTGGGATTTCACTTTCTCCAAGTCCTCATTTCATATCCCAAACACTATTTATTGTTCATTATTTAGCTTTCTTTTAGTGTATAATTACCAGCCTGTGTTTGTGACTTTCCTCACTTCATTCTCAATGGAGGATCTATGCCTTTAGTAAGGCACAATTGTGCTGAGAACTGCACACCTTCGCCTTCACTTCACCAGACTGTCATCTAAAAATCAGTATTTAAACATAACACCTGCTAACCTTCTCTCTCAATGATATTCTGCTACACTCATAGATTGGTGATAGTCTGCTATACTCCTAGATTGGTGCCTAGCCCAAATGCGTCAGAGAGGCTTCATCCAGTAACTGGTGGAAATAGATGCAAACACCCACAGTCAAACATTAGGCTGAGCTCAAGTAATCCTGCTGAAAGGAGGAAGGATTGTAGGAGCCAGAGGGGTCAAGGACATCATAAGAAAAGCCACGGTATCAACTAACATGGCCTCATAGGGACTCACAGAGACTGAATAGACAACCAAGGAGCCTGCATGGGACTTATCTAGGCACTCTGCATATATGCTACAGTTGTGTAGCATGGTCCTCTTGTGGCACTCCTAACAGTGGTAGCAGAAGCTGTTGTTATTCTTTTACTACCTTTCGGAACCCTACTCCTCATCCTGGGTCACCTTGCCCAGGCTTAATACAAGGTGAGGTGCTTAGGCTTACAACAACTTGATATGCCATGTTTTGTTGACATTTATGGGAAATCTGCCCTTTCCTGTACAGAAACAGAAGATGAATGGATTGTGGGGGAGGGAACAGAGGGAGCATGGGGGACAGAGACTGGGAGGAGAGGAACGAGGGGCAACTGTGACCGGGATGTAAAATAAAAGCAAAAGCAAAAACAAAAAAAAAACCACCTATCCAATTTATTATATGAATTATAATACCTCAAATCACTTGGTCTATTTTTCAGTGTTGTGACTAGAACCCCAGACCTTAAACTGAGTGGTAATTCTGTAAGTGAACTATACCCAGGCACTGCTCTTATAAGAAACAGCATTTCCTGCAGCTCAAGCTGGATTCATATTCTCAATACTTCTGCCTATGCCTCCCAAATTCTGGCTATAGTACAGGCATGAACGACCCAAACTGACAGTTACTTAATTTTGACGAAACCATTTCTGGATTTGAGTGCGGATAATATTGCAAAATGCCTGACAAACTTTAGGCACATTACCTACACTATAACTGACTGTTTCTTATCCTAAGGCAGACAGCACTTTTACTGACCTTAAGAGAGGTTATAAAAATTGAATGATTTTGATAGCTGTTCTTGGTTGTCAACTTGATTATATCTGGAATAAACTATAAATTCAAATATGGAGGGCACACTTGTGATCTGGATCTTGAGGCAAGAAGACAATATGCCTTTGATCCGGATTCTAACACTGGATGATGTATGTCTTTAATCTAGACCTTGAGTCTGAAAGATACACCTTTAATCTGGGCTACATCTTCTGTTGAAAGCCTTTATAAGTACAATGGAAGAAGAAAAGGTTCTTCACCTGCCTGCCCTTGCCTTGTCAGCACACCCAGAAGACCAGCTGGGACACCCAGCCTCATGGGACTGAGTACCTACTAGATTCTTGGACTTTCCATTCGCAACTAGCCATTGTTGGACTGCAGCCTGTAAGTCGTTCCAGTAAATTTATATATATATATATATATACACACACACACACATATACTATAAATTCTGTGACTCTGGAGAACCCTCACTAATACAATGACTTGTACTGAATATACAATTATCTCTTTGAACACTAAGGATCTGAACCTGCCAATGAAACACTTTAATCCTACTTTGCTGAATGCTGTTAATCCTGTGGTCTATTTTTTTCCTTTCCTGTACAATCTATTATACCTCTCCCTAGCACTTCCTTAGTCCCGGCCTTCTTTCTTGAGTTGCAGTCCTGAACTGTTGGATTTAGTGTTTATTTCATTTTTTAACTTTCCTTAGTACTCAGCACTTTTTCTAAAGTGAGATTCTTAATAGATGAAGATGAATATTCTCTTCTTCTTTAATCAATGTTTCTGCATTATGTGTTGAAATCGGAACTCCATAACACTCCCTGGGCTCTGCCATAAACTCCTGAAGTATCCCTAATAAATTTCTAGCTGTGCACATTCTAATTTTCTCCAAACTCTCCTTCCCATGTTACTGTTTTATTCCTAATATCCTATATTCTCTGAAGTCTTCTTGGACTCCTTGTGTGTGATATCTTGTCTACCCATGCTGCAATAGGTGGGCATGTACTCATGCATTAAAAAGTCATGTCTACATGAGTTTCAAGACAGACCTGGCCACTTCTGTGTTCCCATTGCAAACTTTACATACTAATCTCCTAACACTTTAGCTGTCTATTGTGTTTACTTATGTACGCATCCCTTCCACCAGTATATACATTGCTTGAGAGTATTGACCTAACATTTATGTTTTCATTTATTCTTAGATTCTAGGTATTTGATAAAGACCTGTATTAGTAATTCAGTAATCAAATAATGACACTTATTTCCTCACATTTCTTTTCATTTGTATGATTAGGTGAGCTCTTATTGGTTATGCAAACTCAATGCTTTGCAGGGGGGAAGTGTGTTGTCACAGAGCTAGAACACTCTTGATTATGTATGTGCTAGGTGGTCTGTCTATGCTGGTGATGTCTGACAGTGCCAACAGCACCAACTCTTTGAAATTCAATGATATGTGTGTCTTTATTATCTCAAGCTGTTTTGTTTTTGTTTTTGTTTTTGTTTTTTTTGCTTGAGATTTGCTATTTTCCAACAAGGTTTCCTTCTTTGTCAAATAGGTCGACCTGTGCTCATGATGACTTCATATCTCAGTCATATGATCTGGAAAGAAAATTTTATGGCTATTTTCCTCTGTGTAGATCTCAAAATGAAGATTAAATTTGGTGGAGGAATCCAGCAATGATACCCTGTATCTTCCTAATTCAGCCTGTCACCAGGTGCACTGCAATACAATTACCCATTTATTAAGAAATAAGATGAAGATAGCATAGCATGTAATTTTAATTGCCTCTGATGTTCACCATATTGCCACTTTTCACTGGCTCTCTGTGACTGCCCAGCTAGAATTTCTCTTTCATGCAAACAACAGAACTAAATTGAATTACACAAAAGAAGCTACACACTGACTCCCAGCAGTATGTTTTGACAAAACATTTTGTCTCCTTAAATGATTTCAGATGCTATAGTCAAAAAGCCTTGACTGTAAATAATGGGTTCATAAAACCTATCTTTAAAAATTTACCTGACAGTAATGCTGTGCAAATATCTGCACTTTTAGCTCACCTTCTCCACTTGTCTACATCAGGATTTTAATGGAGTGGCTGTCACAGAAGAACAGCTAAAGGCCACTGCTTGATAAGTTGCTATAAAAACACAGTGTTTAAAATGAGAATTTCCTTCTTAAATTCAGCTATCATACAGGTGGTGGTGGTGGTGGTCAGAAAACAAACAAACAAACAAACACTGAAGAAACAGGTTTTCTTGGAAGATCTCAAGGAAAATCTTAGGGTTAAGTAACATTCTAAAGAGCAATGACTTTCAGATTCTGAGTTTTGAGTAGCTAATGCAATCCAGCAAATGTATCTCACTTATACAAGTAACATTACATAGAATGAGTAAGTGGTATTTAGGAATATGCTGTGTGTGTGTGTGTGTTTATGAATATGCATATTTACATATGCGTTTAACAACAATTATTGCAAAAGAAGGCTATAAATTTGAAAAAGCAAGGAGAAGTATACGGGAGAGTTTGGAGAGAGGATGATAAATGATATTATTATATTATAGTCTGAAAAAATAAAAGAAAAGATTAAAAAATAAAATACCATAGGAAATTTGGTAGATACTTTTTGAAATATACCCCATATTGTAGGTCCTCAGTAGACATCTTCTTTAACTAAGGATATCAAGTATTCTATAAAACTGTACCACATTGTCTGAATTCAGCTCTACTTACTTTAATTGTCAAAGTCATGAAATCCATTCTCTGTGAAACTATAAAATTTTATTTCTTACTTATTTGCACACTTTTTTACAATATATAAATAAATTAACTGAATATACGTGGTTAGTTTATGTTTTGCTTATTTGCTCTCAAGTCTCCCTAGGTACAAACAAGACTATGATAAAATTTATGTATTTCTTTGTATGTATGATGCAAGGTGTTGGGAACTTTAGATGGATTGCTTTATGTCAGATGATGTAGGAATTATTTATGAAGAATCTGAAAAAACTTTCTCAAAATTGCCTTCTGTCATTTAACTGAAATGTCATCTTGTTACAAGGCTGTAGTAGTATGGACTAATAAACAAATGCTTTGGTGGCTTCTCTGAGTTTCTTTCTTTTGGTGTGCTATGTTGGGACATTGAGTCTTACTTCTCATTGGGAACCTTTCTGTGTCTGATGGTTTCTTCTAAAATAAATACTGAAACTTCCTCTAGTAACATATTTTCAGATCCTGTTTACAAGGTGAATTCCACACCTGCTTTCATTTGACTTAACAGTTCTGTGAAATGCACAGTAACAGTGTTACCATTATCTACTTCTTAAGAATTTAAAATTACTCTTCATTTAAAAATACAGGGTACTATATTTACTATCATGATGAGACTCTGAAAATGTCCAATAGAAACCCCAGATGCTCATGTGTTTCGTCAAGATTCAATATTCTGAATCCACTTTACTCTCTGCCTTCAAAAATGACTGTACTAACTGCTAATCATTTCAGTACATGTTCTTATTCATTACATCGCTTTTTCCCCCCCAAAGAAATATGTTTCTTTGTAATAATTCCCAGGATGGTGTGAAATGTGCCTTGACTGATTCTAATGACATAATCTTCTTTCTTGGCAAACTCCTTTTACACTGTTAGAGAACTTTTCTGGATTAACATTTTTGAGATTATTTTAATTCTCTTTTATTCTGAATAAATTAAATTCTCTGTCTTGTCCTCTCTTGCTCATTTTATTTCATCAGAGTCTATAATTTGAAAATGGGAAAGAAATTAGATTCTGATCTGCAATGAGATGATGTTTCAGAGATGGTGGCATCCCTTGTGATATTAAGGACTCTACTGAAGAAGAAATGACCATACATTTTTCAACAGTCTATTTTATTCCATCACCTTATGGATGTGTTCCAAGTCTATATTGCTGTCACAAAACCACTTGCAAAAATGTCTTTGAGTCAGCATGTGTAAGCCCTTGAGTCCCAAGGTTGAAGCGGCATAAACGATAAAGCCCAGAAACTACTTCACTACTTGAAATATACCATTTCTTCAATGAAAGGGAAACTTCAGAAAATATTGAATTCAACCTCACAGGGATGCTTGTTTGCCCTCTTGCTCAACATAAATGTCACAGCAATTCTTGCCCCTAAGATCTTTTGAGAGAGGAAGGGCCACAGAAGGATACAGCCAATGCATATCTTAGGTATAATTCTTTTTGAACAGGGGAGCTAAATTTGTCTCCAGTACCCACCCATAAGGGTAACCCAGGAGGGGTATTAAATCAATAGAGGAACCCAGTGGATTCACTCATTCATTTTCCTCTGATGTCATATTAGAGATATCAAATAGTCATTTTCCGTACAACCCCTAGGTGAAAGGCAGACAAAAAATTCCCTTCTCATCTCTCCATCTCCTTTCTAGACCAAGGTCTCTTTCAGAGTGTCCTCTGCTTCTATTTAGTATAGGCCAAATTGCTGCCATGGAAACAAGTCAATCAGGACCATGACATTGTACATGAGAAAAGACTTACCTTAACGTACCTTGGGCTTTAAAAAAATGCACCATTGCTTTAAACTACGGCGTTGCTATTTGTAAAATAGGAATAATAGCAATATTATTCATGGAATAGCTTTAGGAATATTATACTGACTCATAGAATAAATTTTTGGAAACATAAAAATGTCAATACTTGTTAAACATTAATGCTAAACTTACCTAAAATGTGGCTTGCAAATATGTATGATGGAAGTGAAGAAAGGTAAGTTGATATTTCTCAGAAATCTAAACACATGTGCACACACACACACAGAATTATAAGTTGTATGGCTGCAGTGGTAAAGTATTTGCCTGACATGCTGAAGTCCCTGATTTTAGTCCTATTTACAACTAAGTAAATAAACATTTAAATAAAACATAAAATTACATTTATTAAGTTATAGAACACATGTAAAAATGAATCATATGTATTGCATTTTCATATATATGTATTGGATTTCCATACAATAAACAGATCCCTATAACTAGTCATCCAAGTCTACAAATAGCCTATAAATGAGATCCCTCTTGTGCCAGCAGACTGGTAAGCCACAGAACATGTGGCAAAACATAGATTAATAGAAATGGGTTAATTTGAAATATAAGAGCTAGCTAGCAAGAGGCATGCCATAGACCATATGTAAATAATATTAAGCCTCTGAGTGATTATTTTATAAGCAGCTGGGGGACTGAAGGGATGGGCAGGACCAGAGACACATTCTGACTACATTTGGTGCCCAGACTGGTAGCAAGAATTTCCACCAAAAACCTGAGAAAGCTTTTTAAAAAGATTCTAAAATGGAGCTAAAATGAGCTTCCTAGTTCTATTTCTCTTGCAGCATGTAGGCTTGAGCAGCATGGCACATTCCTGCCGTGGTATACAGAGGTGTCTCTAAGCCATGTAGTGTACTGTATGGTGGATTTAACCTTTACTCATGCAGAATAAAAAGGTTTGTGGGCCAGCTGCATGCTACCTGGTGGCAGCGTGGACCCCAGGGTTGGCAGGGTAAGAGTGACTCACTTGGGTACCTCCACCATGTTGGGAAGGTGAGGTGGGCGGAATCAGCAGCCAAGGCTGTTGCTTTTCATCCTAGCAATACAGTTTAACAGTTTAAAATCTTTCTGGGTCAGAGAAGGATTATAGATTCACAATAACACAGATTCAGATGAAAGAAAACTCTAAACTGTTTACAATGTATGTAAAAAAGTACATAAGCTTGGAAGAGAGAGAAAAAGGAATATATACAGTTATATAAAGAAATAGTTTAAAAAATAAAGTCTTTAAAGATACAGTAAAAATAATATAAAAAAAAAGCCACATAAAGATGGAAGTCAAACAGAGTCTGGATTATATTGTCTTTAAGATTTTTAACTACAGAAAAACATTTGATTGTAAAGGCTGCTGAGTTAAACCTATATATATTTTAAAGTTATTTTGACTTCAAAATTTATGTCTAAGGATATGTTGCTTTGGAAAGAAGTTCTGCTTTTGTTTCCACAAAAGATGAGAACCTGTGGATTGCTTCCAAGGTAACATGATTTGATCAGCCAAGACCCCCTGAAAGGTCTCTGATGAAACCATGTCCCAGATGATCCAACATCCAAAATCAGCTTCAAAGCAACTGACTGAGATAATCCATCCTCACAGACTACATCCTAGATTTTAACTCTAATTCTTAATTTTCTCAGGATCTCCATAAGACTACCAGTGCCCCCAACCAGCAGGAAGTGATATGAGAAGCTATGCCCAAATTCCCAAAATATTGTTTATAAATCTTTATTTTTGTTTAAAGGGGGTTGATTATAAATATAATCTCTTTCTAAAAAAGAATAGGGGGATAGTATAGACATGATAGGATGAAAGGGTAGATTATTGAATCTACTTTTAAAGAGCAGCAACTTGTTTGAAATGTTTTACATTGCTATGGATTTTAGTTTACTGATATAAATTTAAAGTTAATTTTGTTATACTGTATATATATTTCCACTCTTGATTAAGGTATTATGTTTATGCAGCTCATTTAAAATTGTAATATATAATTAAAATTACAGATTAATAATTAGTCATCTATGATAATCAAACTTATAGTCATGTTAGTTAAGTTTTCTAGATATACATAGATATATTTCAATTAGGCAGATAATCTTCAAACATTACAAAGACCTACAGAAAATGTTATAAGAACTTTGACTTTTCTGGACAATAAAACATGTCTGCTCCTGGCTGTGGGTATCCTGCTGTGGATATCGCTCTGTATCAATAAACACTGATTGGCCAATAGCCAGACAGGAAGCATAGGTGGGACTAACAGAGAGGAGAATTGAGGAAACAGGAAGGGAAGAGAGAGATTGCCTGGAGCCGCCGCCAGGACAAGGGAGATGTAAGGTACCAATAAGCCACAAGCCATGTGGCAATGTATAGATTAATAGAAATGGGCTAAATATAAGAGTAAGAGGTAGCCAATGATAGGCCTGAGCTAATGGCCAAGCAGTTTAAATAATGTGAGAGTCTACGTGTTTATTTTATAAGTGGGCTCTGGGACTGGCGGGACTTGGTGGGAGCTGGAGAGAAATTCTCCAGCTACACTTCAAAGAAGATGATGGGCATTGAAGAAACTCATTATGGAATTTGCTTTCCTTATGGCAAAAGTTAACCATTTGGGTAAGAAATTGTCCTTGCCTTGACTGCTTGACAAAATGTTGTATAGACTGGATATGCAGGACCCATGGAAAAATGACCACTAAAATTTTCCAAAACAAGTCAAGATGGTCCTTCAGATTCCTTCTTCACAGATGAGACTGCCAGACATTCTACAGGACACAGAGAGAAGCAACTGAGGAACTCTAGGCCTATAGGCTGAAGATGGATGCCCCAATGTTGCAGAAAGACTTTGGTGACTGTCCAGGCAGTCAACTGTCTCTGTAATTCTAGATTTTTTGGACGTTGCTTCTTATAATATTCTTCCTGTTTATGTGGGTAATATTATAGCCTTCTGAGGTCTTTGATGTAGGTGAAGACTAGATAGTTACAATTATAATTTTCCTTGGTTATAATAAAAGATAAATTAGATATGAAACTTTAAACTCACAAATATAGGATACATGCTAAAATATTTTCTTTAATTTTGCCAAATACAAAACTGTATTTCTTGCCTGATATCTGTTTGTTATATATAATTTTGCTGTGTTAAGGCTAAAACCTTCCTTTTTGATTAGATAGAAAAGGGGAAGTGCTGGGGGATGTCTTTCTGTATGCTGTGAATATATGTTGTTCCCATTGGTTAATAAATAAGTGCTTTTGGCCTATGGCAAGACAGCTTGGAGGTAGGCAGGAAAGGAGAGAAACAGGAAAGAGAAAGGTGGAGTCTGGGGAAATGGCAGCTTGCCGCCCAAGGCACAACATGCCAGCAGACCAGTAAGCCATGGAACATGTGGAAAAACGTAGATTAATAGAAATGGGTTAATTTAAGATATAAGAACTAGCTAGCAAGAGGCCTGCCGTAGACCATACATTTTGTAAAAAATATTAAGCCTCTGAGTGATTATTTTATAAGTGGCTGTAGGACCATGAGGACTTTTGTTCTATTTTTGCTTATAAATGTGTCACTCTGATCCTTGCTTTCATCATTTTTCTTTTCTAAGAGTTTTTATTTTATATATTCTTCAAATATGGCACTATGTAACATGAAGATATTTTTATTCAGTATACATTACATATTGAGCATGTTCTTCCCATACTTTATACCCATCTGTGGTGATATATTGTGTACTCTGAATGTGGTGATATATTCTATACCCTAATAAAATTACCTGGGGATCAGAGGACAGAACCAGCCACTAGATTAGACATAGAAGCCATACAGTGGTGGCACATACCCTTAATCCTATAAATTGGGAGACAGAGATCATCTGATTCTCTGTGAGTTCAAGATCACACTGAGAACAGAGTCAGACAGTGGTGGCACATGCCTTTAATCCCAGCACTTGAGATCTCATTCCTTTGCTTGGAAAGCACAGATGCCTTTAATCCCAGAAAGTGACATCGCTGGGTGGAGAAAGGTATATAAGGCATTAAGAGACAAGAACTAGGAGCAGTTCAATTGAGACCCTCATAGGTGAGAACTCAGAGGCTTTCAGTCTAAGGATTTATGGAAACAGGATTATCTGAGGAGTTGGTGAGGTGAGGTTGGCTGTAGCATCGTGCAGACTTGGACAAATGATACAGCTAACTTTCCCAGGACTTGACAATTAACTCAAAATTTTTCTTTACAGGATCCCCTAAAGATGCCTTCACCCCTAGACAGCAGGAAGTAATTTTAAGAACACAATGCCCACATTCCCAAGAGGTGAGGTGGGTGGTTTTTGGTCTTTCAATGGGTTATGGATAATTGTCATTGTTTAGAATGGTTGATTGCAAGTTGTTAATTGATAATGATCAGGAAAAAAAAAAGCTAAACAAGGAGATTGGATTCAACGTACTTTTTAAAAAAAGAAAAAGAAAAAAGAGGAAATAAATAAGAAGTAGATTATTGAATCTACTCTTTAAAAAAGGAGATACAGAAATAAAAGAGTAAAGGGTAGATTATTGAATCTACTATGAAAAGAAAAAAAGAGAACATGGGTATGATAAAATAAAAAGGTAGATTATTTAATATACTCTGAAAAAAAGAGATATAGAAATAATAGGATAAAAGGGTAGATTATTGAATCTACTCTAAAAAAGAGGATATGGACATGATAAGATAAAATGGTAGATTTTTAAATATACTTTTATAAAGCAACTACTAGTTTTAAATATTTTATTTTGAATTGGATTTTTGTATATTGTATTCAAATTTTATATATTGATACAAATTTGAGATTGATTTTGTTAGAAAATACTATACATATATTTCTAATCTTGTTCAAGGTATTTTACCTATATAGCTCATTTAACAATGTAATGCAAATTACTAGTCTTGAAAGTTATTACCAACTAATGAGGATAAAAGAAATGCAATAGCCATTACAATCAAACTTGTAGTCATATTAGGTATGTTTTCAAGGTCAAACAGAAATATATTTTAATTATTCAAACACTTCAGAGATCTATAGTATATGGCATTTAAGATGTTTTAATAACATAGTTTTTTTTTTCTTATGACAATGAGACATATCTGCTCCTGGAAGCATCAATCTACTTCAGAGAACATGATGGGCATTGAAGAAACTCCATAAGGAGTTTACTTTCTTTGTGGAAAAAGTAAGTCACTGGACAAGAACGTGCCCTTACATCGACTGCTGACAGTGTGCAGTCCAAATGGACAAGCAGGACACAAAAGAAAGGACTGCTGAACTTTGCCAAGATAAGGTAGGAAGGCCCTTTAAGACAATCATGCTTCGCAAATGAGTCTGTCAGATATGCTAGACCTGTAGGCCACAGATGGATGTTCCAATATTGCAGAGGAACCTTAGTTGACTGTCTAGGCAGCCAGCTGTTTCTGTCATTTCTCACATTATTTTGGAAGTTGCTTGTTTGCACTTCCTCCTTACTCAGTTACTATTTCCTTCTCGGGTCTCTGAGGGAGTTGAAGATTAGATATTTATAGTTATGATTTTTCTTGTTAACAAATTCATAATAGAAACTCACTAAAGAAGAGTAAAGTATGTAAGTATGAAAGACATCTAAAGATAGTTTTCAGTTTGTAATACAAGTTAGGATAGAAAGTTAATTAGGTACAACATTTTGGACTCACCAAAATAGGATAAATAATAGAAGTTTTTTGTCTGAATCTGTCAAGTGTTAGTAGACTAGACATTGTTAATGTAACTCTTGATTGTATATGTCTCATATAATTATTGTACTTATTGTATATAGTTTTTCTTATATTAGTTATAACCTTCTTTTATTATTTTAGACAAAAAGGGGAAATGTGGTATATTGTGTAACCTAAATGTGGTGATATATTGTGTACCCTAATAAATTTATCTGGGGATCAGAGGACAGAGCCAGCCACTAAATTAGACATAGAGGCCAGATAGTTGTGGCACACACCCTTAATCCTATCAATTGGGAAGCAGAGATCCATCTGGATCTCTGTGAGTTCAAGGTCGCACTGAGAACAGAGTCAGGCAGTGGTGGCATATGCCTTTAACTCCAGCACTTGAGATCTCATACCTTTGCTTGGAAAGCACAGATGCCTTTAATCCCAGAAAGTGACATGGCTTGGTGGAGAAAGGTATATATGGTATGAGGAGACAGAAACTAAGAGCAGTTAGTTGCAACTGAGACCCTCATAGGTGAGGACTCAGAGGCTTTAAGTCTGAGGATTTATGGAAACAGGATCATCTGAGGAGTTGGTGAGGTGAGGTTGGCTGTGGCTTGTTCTGTTTCTCTGATCTTTCAGCTTTCACCCCAGTATCTGGCTCTGTTTTTTTTTTTGTTTGTTTGTTTGTTTGTTTTTGTTTTATTTTGTTTTTTACTAATAAGAGTTTTTAAGATTTATGTTACACCCACTCCTTTCTCCCTCCTCTCCTATTAGTCCTCTTTGTTTTCATGGTCTCTTCACTTGTATTTCATGTCAAATAAACATATAGGATTTTATTTATCTACACACCGTATTTTATGTATGTACAAGAACCACAAAGAAAGGAGATATAGGCATGTGTTTTCTGAGGCAATCTGTCTTTATATTAACATGGTCTTTCCCTGTGTGTCTATCTCTTATTGCATCATCCCCCTCACTCCAGGCCAGTTTTATTCAGAAAGACACAGCTACATTGGGCTAAGGACTACCTTAATGGAGCTGAAAATATTTTTCCAAATGACATCACCTGATAGACAATGAGAGTTCATCGTCTTTTTGGAGTACTCAATTTGACCCATAACATTGGTCATGGTCAAGTAATTTTAAAATGTGTATGTAGACTTCCCTTGTCCCCACCAAACCTTGACCCCTAGGCCTAGGCTACAAAAAATGGGAAAAATAGCATATTGATTTGAAGATATAACATGGTATTGAGTGCTGATTTAGGATGATCCTTTCTGACCCTCACAACCACAGACAAATAATTTGTATGATTATAATTATACTTCCTTTTACTGGGGAAGCTGATACATACATTTCAAGGTGTTCAGAAAGCTAATAAGAAAACTGAATAATGATTTTAAGACTATATTTATATCTATTTCAGTCTACATTGTATTGGGTCTTAAAAAGCCTAGATAATATTTAACAATTTATTAAAATGCTAAGTGTTTTTAAAAAATACTTATTACAATATAAGTCTTTTATTAAACACAATATAATCTATAACATCATGTTCCTGAGAGGGAGACATGTAGATGCCAGCTATACCTAGCTGAATGTTTTTATTTCCTACTTCTTAATCAAGCTGTTGTATGCAGTCATCAACTTTCTGTCAACCCTGTGCTCACATGCCACTCACTCCTTCCACCCCATCTGGTTGAAATTAAAATATTGACAGAAATAATTTTTTCATGGGAAGTGGAAAAGCTAATAAGGGTGTTGGAACTAGATTGGTTTATGCATGCATTGCCCCTGACAGTACTCTGACAATTTTTAGTTTGCTCTCTCAAGTCATGTAGTAATACATTGAAACAAAATAAAAGGAATTGAGCCAAGTACAAGCTTAAATTCTGCTTTTAAAAATAGTCCCCAAAAATCATTCCAGACAAAAAGAGTCTACATAGTACCACTTCCCATATTTTTTTGGTGACTCTGACTAGAAGATGTTGCTAAGAGCAGACTTTTGTTGACTTTCACACATACATACTTACAGCAACGGCATTAAAATATAAGAAAGATCACAATAAAAGAATGGAGAGAAAAGCTCAAAATACAGTGACTTAACCCAATGGCAAATTTCTTTTGATTTTTAAACTGAAACCAACATAGCCCTTACCAAAAAGATTCAGTGTCTCTTAGTTCTGATTCTGAAATTCTTTTTCAGTTTGGCACAGGATATTCATCCACAGGAAATATTCTAAGCTTAAGTTTTAGGATCTCCCTGGGCTACTCATTATTATACTGGAAGACATTTGAAACCCTTTCGAGCTAATAACTATCATTACATGATTTAGATCTATTTCCCCCAAACAAAAGCAGTGCTGCTAGAGGGTGAAAGATTCATATACACTGATTACTCGCTTCACATTAAAAGCTGAACTTATATTAAAAAAAAAATTCAGGGAGTGGATTAGTTTATGGCAGGAGTCACAATGCCAAGGAGAAAGATGGTTATTAAGAAGAAACAGTGAGTGACTAGTTGAGATCCATGAGTACTCATGAGTGTTCCCAGAGCTGGAAAACATAGTCCTTAGAAGGAGGAAGAGTAGTGACTCTGTCTTAGTAGAACTTTTGTTACTTGCATCAAGATCATGAGAGTCGCATTGTAGAGATGGCTAAGTGATTACAAACAGTTGCTGTTCTTCAGGAGGACTGGGGTTCATTCTGTAGCATCCACATCTGTAACTCCAGCTCCAGGGCATCTGGCATGTATTCTGAACTCTGTGGAACTCCTATGTGTATATTCATACGCTACACACTCAATTTTTAAAAGAGTCAATAAGCCCTTAATAAACTTTAACTCACTTTTGTGGACATGATGCGCAGGGCTAGCTATAGGAGCATACTCCAGGCATTTTGGCAGAATTCACACAACTGTTTGCTTTTCACTCTATATTTGTCTACTCTGTTAAACTAAATATCACTACTCCCAAAACTGCATGGGATTTTCCTTAATGCATTTCATGCCTCTCTTCATCTCTTATTCTTAGCTGTGTGTCAATTTACATTACAACTTTGTTTTAGAGATACAACCTTTCTCTTCCGCCTGAGCATTTTAAGACAACTTATATTTATAGTTCTTGATTTATTGCTGTGTTGATTCTGGTCTGGCTGGCTGCATCTTTGCTTCTAAGGTTAAACTAGTATATATAAATATATATATATATACATATATATATATATATACACATATATGCATAATTTCACTGAATTTTAAAAGAAAGCCAACACAAATACATTTAACAATCCTGCATTTGGTACAGTTCTTAAGTTATCATATTAATTCATTAGCCTTATGATCATTTGCTGTATGGATTGTGCTGGACTTACTGTTGTTGATTTAAAGGTGAGAAAGGAGAACTCAAAAATCAGTAAGCACCACAGGAGACATGCTGCAGTGATTAGATATGCATAGCTCAGTGTGGCAGGATGTTAGTAGAGGCAGGAAAAGCATGATAGAAATGGGGTGAAAGAGAACTGTGTTTGAATTATTTTTTAAATAATTATGAAATATTTTCATAAATTATTCTTTAATCATATTCTTTTCTCTCCCACAACTCCTCTCAAATTCTCCTCACATCCTATTACCAAAACTTCATGTAATTTTCTCTCTCAAAAAATTCTCAGGAAAATAATAAAAAGTAAAAACAAAAATGAAAATCAAAGCATAGACTCAAAAAGAACAGAAAGAAGTGATGAAGGAGGAGGAGGATGTAGAAGGAGGAGAAGGAGAAGGAGGAGGAGAAGGAGAAGGAAAAGAAGACGAAGATGAAGAAGAGGAAGAAGAAGAAGAAGAAGAAGAAGAAGAAGAAGAAGAAGAAGAAGAAGAAGAAGAAGAAGAAGAAGAAGACAAAGAGAACTGACAAAAAATGCTAAAACAAATTAAAAGATGGATTTGACAAGCTGGCTCTAGACCAAGAGAAGAGAAGGCATATTACAAAACACAGAGTTGTACAAAGTCGTGGCTTGTGAGTAAAATAAATGAAAGTGAGATTACATCAGACAATCAGGCTGCTTATCCAGAAATGAGGCTTCAGATGTTCTGTACTTCCCAGTCCAGGAAAAAGTTCATGTACCAATTACTTCAGTTCAAATATCACCCCATTGTGCATGCCATTTTGAAGAATGAGAGGAGACCTAGTAATTGCCTCCACAAGCAGAGCAGACAATTATGTAACCTTTGTATGCCAGATCTCCTTTCCTCTTGCTGACCGGAACTTAACATTGTATGGTAGGACTTATGGGCTATATGACAAGGTAGACTTGGCATGCATGACAGTAAAATATTACACTGAAGGTTTTTACTCCCTAGCAGAGTTGTGCAAACAATAAGGATTAACACTGAGATGTGACAGAAGTGTGCTTTGCCCTACTAGAAAAATGTAAAGACCAAGAAACCAGGCAAATTTACCCAAAGTCAAACAACTTATTAATACTGGAACTGCAGTTTTTGGTCTGCACAATAGTACTTCTTCAGTTAGGTCACATGTTGGTCTTATCAAATAACAATGGGGCTGACATATGAGAGGAATGCCTGAGAATCTCAACGCATGATAGAGAAGATAGAATATCTGAGAAGTACTGAAGATAATAAATTTCTAATTGCTTTTATTGTTTACCCACCCTCTGATTAGGCTTATCTTCAATTTGTACTGTTTCTGGATTCCCAATAAGGCAAACACTGAACAACCCAAGAGAACAAACTATTATGTGTGCTTATCTAGATACCATGTGCAGTGCCCATTCACTGGAAGCCATTTTGTAATCTGTGTGAAATCAGGTTTAAGGCAAAATGAAATAGGAGAATGGGGACAGTGGGAATGCCCTGTGAGGGGTTACTAAAGAGACTGTGGAATGCAGCCTTCTAGAATGATGTGGGTAGGATTCAAGGACGCTAAGGAAATATGAGGAATTATCTTGGATAAAGAAGCAGTAGGAGAGATAGTAACAACCCAAGTTCTACAATAAGAAGGGAAAATAACAGGTATAGAACTCTGGAGGGAATTCTTGCAGATTTAAGAGAGCACTCCGGCAGAAGCTATGATTGTTTTCTTTCTGAAGTATAAGAACCTTGGTGCCAGACAGGTGCTACATACCTCCAATCCAATTGCTTTCTACCTTCAGCTAGCTTAGTGCCTCAGTTTCACAAAACTCCACAGAAAATGAGAGAATAAGATCATGTAAACCAGCCTCCAAAAGCACAGATTGTCTCTGGAAAGGTGAGAAGAGAGTATGCAGCATGAAGTGAATATAAATTCATTTCGCATGCCCTGGCCCAGATCTCTCAGGTTCTCCCATCACACTCTTACTTGGATGCACAACTCTACAAACTGCTCTGATTTCAAAAAGTTTACCCAACACTACTGGGAGAATTATGTAAATATGAATAGTTTGGCTGAGCAATGACTAAGGAGAGAAAGAAACATGACCTCCATCTGCAATCAGGGGTGGGAATGGAAATGATTTCCTTTGGGAGCTCAGCTGGGCTTACTGTTAAATCATTTGTATACTGTTAAATGAGTTGCGTGCTGGTGGGGCAAAGAGGTCCTGGAACCCTGTTTGCTGGCTTTCTCACTACCTCCATCATTGCCTACAAGCATCTGAAAGGTTGAAGAGACCGTAAAGAAGGCTCGGATTCAAGGTGATAGAACCAGGTGTAGGAAGGGAAAGCCAGAACAAAGATACTGGAAGCTAAAAAAACATGAAAGTGTTCACGGTAGAAGTTAATCTTTTATTAAAATATTCTAAAGGAATAAAATATGGGGAGAGCTCTTCTTTTGCATATTTAATCTCAGTGTGAACAGCACTCTAAGAACTTGCCATTGAATATAATTTTGCGGAGAAAAATACTGTACAGTTTGTTCCATATTTGCATATGAAACAAGTACACTTAGCAAGATTAACAAGCATTATTAAGACTTACATTTAGGGTCTGACTAATTGATATTTACTTTTACTGTCTGAAATACAATTTTTGATACTAAACATTTTAACTCTCTGAAGAGGAAAATTCTTTATTTCCCTTTAGGTAAAATGCTGAATATGTAATTTTCTGAAAAACCTAACTTAATAAACATTTTATGAAAAGGAGTTCTAGTGTGAGGCTTGCTTGGAATGAATAAACCTAGAGTGTATATAAGGCTTCCTATTAAAATTTTAATGATTATAATCATATATTGGACATTTTAAAATAAATATTTTTTCCAGGTTTAAGATTTTACTAACTGATCTGATACCATCTTGTGTGTAAATGTATGTACTATTTTCATCTTTTTTTTTCCATAATGCCCAGGGTAGCACAAATTCTAATTGATCTTAATAATAAAATCCCAGAGTCAGAAATAGGGGTAAATACTGAAAGATCATGGAGACAAAGGAGCAAATCATAGCCACAGCCACTGTTTTCCTTGCCAACTCCTCAGCCTAAAAAGGGGGTGAGCTCCTGTCTCCACCTGCCTTATATTCCTCTCTCTGCCCAATCATATTGCTTCCTGTTTTTTCCTCCCAAGTGTTGGGATTAAAGGTGTGTGCCACCATTGCCTGACCTCTATGGTTAACTAGTGGCTAGCCTTACCCTCTGTCTCCAGGAAAGCTTTATTTGTTAGACCACAAAATATCACCACATTTCCCCATTTTTGTTGAAAATAAAAAAGAGAGTTATACCTAATATAGTAAAAGCTATATACAACAAGTACAATAGCAATATACAATATATATCGTCAATAAATACATCAACAATGTCTAGTCCATAAACATTTGACAAATTCAGAGAAAATACTCCATTATCTATCCTGTCTTGGTGAGTCCAAAAGGTTGCACTAATTCTATTCTAACATGCATTACCAAATCTATCTTTTAATGTCTCTCAACCATATATGCTTTACACCTCTTCAGTGAATTTCTTTTCTGAATATGGTAACCAGGAAAACTATAACTATAACTATAAAGTCTTCAACTGCATCAGAGACTTGAGAGGGAAATCATATTTCCTGAGTAAGCAGGAAGTGAAGGTAAGTGACTTCCAAAAAATGTGAGAAATAACAAAAAACAGCTAGCTGCTTGGACAGTTACCCAAGGTTCTTCTGCAACGTTGGGGCATCCATATTCAACGTACAGACCTAGTATATCTGACAGACTTTTCTGTGAAAGAGGATATTCTGAAGGACTGTCCTACCTTATCTTGGCAAAGTTCAGCAGTCACTTTCTTTTCTGTCCTGCTTGTTCAATTTGGACAGCATAATGTCAGCAGCCAAGGCAAGGGCACTTTCTTGCCCAGCAGCTAACTTTTGCCACAAAGAAAGTAAACTTCATGTGGAGTTTCTTCTTCTCTCTAGTAGATTGGTGCTGCCAGGGGAAGATATGCCCCATTGTCATAATAAAGTGTGTTATTAAAACATCTTAGCCAGGTGGTGGTGGTGCACGCCTTTAATCCCAGCACTCGGGAGGCAGAGCCAGGCAGATCTCTGTGAGTTCAAGGCCAGCCTGGGCTACCAAGTGAGTTCCAGGAGAGGCGCAAAGCTACACAGAGAAACCCTGTCTCGAAAAAAAAAAAAAAAAAACCATCTTAAATGCCATCTTCTGTAGCTCTCTGAAGTTTTTGAAGACCACCTGTCTACCTAAAATATATCTCTGTTTGACCTTGAAAACCTACCTAATATGACTACAAGTTTAATTGTAATAGGTGACTAACTACTAACCTGCATTTCTTTATTATCCTAAGTAGTTTGTAATAATAACTTTCAAGGGCTAAAAATTTGCATTAGACTTTTTTTTTTTTTTTTTGGTTTTTCGAGACAGGGTTTCTCTGTGTAGCTTTGCGCCTTTCCTGGAACTCGCTTTGGAGACCAGGCTGGCCTCGAACTCACAGAGATCCACCTGGCTCTGCCTCCCGAGTGCTGGGATTAAAGGCGTGCGCCACCACCGCCCGGCTGCATTAGATTTTTAAATGAGTTGTATAGGTACAATACCTTGAACATAAGTAGAAATGTATGTACAATATATTCTAACAAAAATAATCTTAAATGTATCAATATATAAAAATCTGTTTCAATGTAACATATTTAAAACTAGTAGTTTCTTTTTTGATTTAAAAGTAGATTCTGTAATCTATCTCTTTATCCTATTTCTATATCCCCCATGTTTCTTTCAGAGTAGATTCAATAATCTACCCTTATATCTTATCATATCTATATCCCCCTCTTTTCTTTTCAAAACAATAATCCTAAATCTAAACTCCTTAGTCCAGCTTTTTTCCTGACTATTACCAATGATAACTTGTAACCAACTACCCTAAACAATGACAAATATTCATAACCCATGGAATGACCAAAAGCCTCCCTTTTGGGATCATGGGCATTGTGTTCTTAAATTTACTTCCTCCTATCTGGGGGCAATGGTGTCTTTAGGGTATCCTGAAAAGAAAAATTTAGGTTAATTGTCAAGTCCTGGGAAAGGTAGCTATATCATTTGTTGTCCAGTCTCTGTATAATGGTAAAGTGCAGGGCTCGTCTCAAGTCCTGGCTAAAGTAATCTGTGAGACTGGATCATTTTAGCTAGCTACCTTGAAATTGTCCTGAGCAGTTTGTAGTTTTAATCTGATCTTTGGGTGGTGGTTGTCAGTTTAGTGGTGTTATCATAGTCCATGTGGTGTTATTGTTGTAGGGCCCCATCATCCTTTTGGAGACTTCAAAGGTCACTGTTGGGTGTGGTCATGGTTCATTGCAGAAAACTTAAACATTTTAAATGTCATAATGCATCAGATATCAAAGAGGTTAAAGGATCAATATTTGTTATGCTTTACACCTCTTCAGTGAATTTCTTTTCTGAATATGGTAACCAGGAAAACTATAACTATAACTACAAAGTCTTCAACTCCATCAGAGACTTGAGAAGGAAATCATATTACCTGAGTAAGCAGGAAGTGAAGGTAAGTGACTTCCAAAAGATGTTATTCAGAGTACAAAAGCTTAATTCTTAGTTACCTGATAGACCTCAAACTAATTCTACCCTCTAATCTCCAGGCAAGCTTTATTTGTTAGAGCACAAACAAAATATCACTACAGCCCAGTGTCATCACTTGACCATAAATTATAGTATAATTTGATTATGCCGTGTTGTAGCATCTGAATAATAATTAATATTACTGATTTTACTGTCACATGTTATCCTAAGGACTTTCATGTGTTAGTCCATTTAAATATCTTAAAGCCTTGTGAGATTCCTGTTTGTAGATGAGGAAACTGAGATATAAGGGGCTGTAAAACCTGCTTAGGAAGTAGAGGAGTCTGGATTTAAACCTAAAACACCAAATCACAGTCTGTTGTTTTTGTTTGTTTGTTTATTTTGTGTGTGTGCTTCTTTAACCATGGTATGGCATCTTTAAGACTGAAAAGACGTTCTGAAAACTAGCAGGTGGATTGCTGATTGAGAACTCTGGTGTGCAGAAACTACCATGATAAAAATCTATGTTTTAAGATTCCTGCATTGTTTTATGAGGCAGGCACGGGTAAATCTGGTTGAAGGTAAATTTTAGTTTACTTAATATGTACCCAGCGTCTAAGGCTATTATTATTATAAGGAAAATAATCATTATTATTCCATAACACAACTGTTTTCAAAGTTTCTTTAAAAGTGTTTGTTCAAATGATGGTTTCTGTGGACACTCAGTTTGTGAATGTGATAAGAAATTTAAAGTTATTCTGGAGAGACAAAGTAATTTCTGGGGGAAATGTGGCTGGAAAGACTGACAAGAACAGGCTCCACTGCTTTCATCTCCTTCCTGCCTTCCTCACTCCTACCTTCTCCACACTTTCCCTCTTCACTCCCCACCTCCTTCTCTACTGCCTTCCACTCTCCCTCCCTCTCCCTTTCCCTCTTCCTTCTTCTCTGCTTTCCCTCCTCTCCCTTCCTCACTCCTTTCTCCTTCCTTCCTTTCTTCTCCTCTATATCCATCCCCCTCTCTCCCTCCTAGTGGTCTTTGAAATATAAAGTATAATCTTCATAATTATAAAGGATGTAATTATAAAATATATAATTATACTTTATAACCATAACCCAGTATAATGTCCAGTAATCTCTGGAAGTTGAGATCCTCTTGCCTCAGCCTCCTGATGCTAATAAGATAACTGACATGCTCTACCACATATGGTTTACCCATCTTTGTTTTCCATATTATAATTGGCCAACAGGAACTTTACAGATCAGAGTGGGTTACTTGCTATAAGAAGCACCTCAAAAATGTAGGTACCCTAACATGTCAAAAGCTTATCATCTCTCCTTCCTCATCTTTCAGTGAGGTGTAGGTTACAGAAGTTTCTAGCTTCATCAAGTTATTTAGAGAGCCAGGATGATAGAAACAATATCATTTTCAAGGAAGGGAATTGATATTTAATCAGCAAATCAAGAAGCATGAAGCCCATTCTTTCTTCTTAACTGCTTCACCTAGGAAGTAAAAAATCAACTCAACTTACACTTCACAGACTAGAAGCAGTCAAATGGCTCTCTGCTGACTCAAGGGGCCAGGATGCCATGTCTTTTTTGAAACACAGAAAAAAAGAAACGTGAGGATGAACATCTTTGTCACCAGGCTGACATTAGGGACCAAAGTTTCCTTTGAGTTGTGTCTCACTCTAGGTATTCTCATGCAAAGATGAGCCAAACTATGGTTGCTTCTTTCAGTGAGACTTCAGTCTAGAAATGGTATTTAGTCGAAGACCGAAATATGAACCATGGTAATCGTTTAACTTACCAGTAGTTTAGAGGAGTTTACTGGTAGGCGTCTGCTGACATCATAGTAACTAACTTGGTTAATCAGTGAGATGCTTGGTGTTACTTGCTCTATGTCATAAGTGAAGAGAGTAAAGCAGGAGGTATGGGGAGGGCACATGACTGAGACACGGATCCAGGACTTGAACTCAGGTCGCCCCACTTCGGACTCCATGTCCTTTACCATAGTTTCCCAAAGGATTTCAGCCATGTCACATGGGTGACATTCAGGGCATGGTCATGTGGTGAAGCTACTCAGTCATAGATCTGTGGTCTTGACTGGAGAGTATGGCTTGAGTGCCCTATAAATGATTGGTATTTTTATAATATGAGTAAGTTTCCAGTAAAAGATAATAGCTCACAAAAGGACTTTGGAAGAGATGAGCCATTTGACAAGGGATTTGGCATGGGATTAATTTGCATGGATTGTTTTCAAAGATAAGAGAAGGGTTTTTCAAGAAAATACAGAAGATAGGCTGAAAGAAGGAGAGCAAGGAGCCTGAGCAGAGGTCACATGTCTGGAGTGCACTAGAAGAAGCCTAGAGGATCGTTTCCTTTTACCTTCTGATAGGCCTCTGTCCACAGTCCTCTAGCTTCAACTTCAGTCACTATGTCCTTTCATTTACTTTCCTCAAGTCAATCTAGATCTGAAGAGGCTTCGTAAAGCTCCAGAAATAGCTTCAAATTCAAAAAGGAATCAGTGGACTTGGAGTCTTCTGTCCCTTGCTCCCTCTCTTCTTTGATCCAGGAGAAGACTCTTAGCCTCTCCCTTATCTTTTGGGAGAACCAGCATGGAGCATGTGATTTCTATAGTCTGTACCAATGTTATGGTTCTTCAGAACGTCTATAGCTCTTTGGATTTTTATCCTTAGTGATTTTTCTATGTTTCACTTGCTATCTTATTTTTGGGCAACCTCATGCTGTGTGCCAGATTAGTTTCAAGATATAAATGTTTATCTTTCATTCTCTATATGTAGTTGTTATTTCTCTGTCTGAGTTTCAATATTTTGATATAAACTGATCCTGTTATACCATTAACCTTTCTCTTTACACATTTCATTGACTTTCTGTTTTGCTAACAGGGACAATTTTTTTTCACAGTTACAATTTGGCAATGGGATCATGGAAAATTTTAGGGTATGAAGACCTCCATAAGAAACTTGAGTGGGAGTGTGTTTTCCCAAAGTTAATAGAAGCAATTTAAAAACCAGACTGACAACAATGTTAAGAAATGACACATTTTATTGAAGAAAGTTTCTATGGTTATTTCAGTGGGAAATGGAAATTATAAATATAATGATTTAGACCTTGGCTGTAAAAAGCAAATGCTTTTCATCTAATTTCTGTACTTAAGAAACACAGCTATTTCATCTATTAAATTAGGCTGGAGCATGCTACCATCAACCTACACACACACAAAAGGAAGCCTACGAAACTTCAGTCATTTTGATCTCAGCATGGCAATACCCCCCATGTACTTTTATAATTCTCAATTAAAATGAGTAATTTAGTGAAAGAATAAGTCCCATGAGGGACAATGCTAAGAAGGAATCATAATACTACTGAAATGTTTTGTGTGGTAATCATTGCTGATATATCAAGTACACCTGTGATCATCATACTGTTTGAATTTAGGAGCAGAAGAATTTCAATAGGCAGGTTATTGTACTGCCAAATGTGTTTTTTTTCTCTTCATTTTTAATTTCTTTATATTATTATCAGAAAAAAATGCAATGCCAGACCTGTTGGACTTACGAGTTTTTGTCTTTTAATTCCATACATCTTATTTGCATTCCTGCTATTTTCCTATCATTTGCCACAAATGTCTTGTATATTCATCAGAACAATTCTGATTAATTTAAGTACATAAAGTAACATGGCTAACATCATAAAGGTTGTGAATGATGAGGATGTGAACTGAACTTTTAAAAAAGTTATTTTCTATGTGAATAGACATATATTTATATGTTTTACTGTCACACAACTAAATATATTTAAGGGCAGAGGCTCCAGTAAAAGTTACAGAAGGGATTACATGTAGCTGTGAGTATGGGGAACAGTTGGTTTGACCTGCCTTTTCCTTTGGGATCACTGAAGCAAACCAGGAAGTGGTCTTTCTCACCACCCTTCCAAGTAAGCCAGTCTCCCTTGCTTCCAGGTGTTGTGGATCTGAGTCAATGACAGTTAAAATCCCCAAATGCTTCTTAGAAGGTCCACTTATTACTTCCTTGATCATTACAGTCTGTTCCGAGTTGTTCTTCTGACTTTGTCTTCAAATAGAATAATACAGCTAAATTTAGACCTGAGGAATTTAACTGGTAAATACACTTTTATTTTAAAAGTAAGTACAATTTTATCAAAAACAAACAAACAAAAAAACTGACAGAATAACAAACCCAGCCAAGGACGTAAAGAGTGAGCCAGGCTGGGTTTCTGCATGTTCCGTACCTGTCATCTTTTGTAAACTAGTTGAAGGTTGGCTTCTCAAGGCACTCATTCTTGGTGGTTAAATTATAAAAGGGTATCTTCTTTTTGCCTCTAGTTAGGGCCTAAGGGTTGCTGAGGGGAGTGTGAGATAGATTTTTGCTCTATACATTCATTCTGGGTGGAAAATCTTTCTACAAAAATGCTCAACCATATTCTGAGACCCTGGTTTTCTGGGATCAGTGAAGGGCATGAAGTTGTCCGGTTCAAGAAAGGAGAATAGGTGTGCGTTTACAGAGCAGAAGATCAGTTTGTTTCAGATTGGTATTTCTCTTTGGAAGTTTTAGTGAACCAGAAGTCCCAGCACCTTCATGCTCCTGAATGTTCACTGAGGCTCCACTACATGAAGGAACATTACTGATAGGAACAGTTTAATTAGAAAACATAAGATCTGGACCAGACAGAATAGCTTTTATTTAATGGTGCTATGAGGGAGCCGTGGGCTAGTACATGAAGCCTAGGAAGAGATCTAGGTGAGTAACCAAGAAATTATTCATAAGAGAAATCAATTATTGTAGGGTGTTTAACTTATCAACATGGACCATGATAACTGATAGCAAACCTCTCAAAACTGTTTTTGGACAAAGCATAACAAGTTCACAATAAATGACTCCAAGTTTTACATTTGGTACTAGGCTTGGATAACTCGCTAACTCGTTAATAATATTTTATATTTATCTTATTTATTACTAAATCAACTTAGAGTTCCCTATTTCCCATTTACGTTGACTAGATTTGCATCTGTCACTGTCTGTTTCTTGGTTTAAAAAACTCAGAAAGAGTCGTGATCAGGACCAAGGTAGAAATTGTGAAGCAAACAGCACACACACTGCAGAGAATGAGTCACAGACTCTCCATTTTTTTTCCTTTAATTCTGGATTCATATTCCTTGGGCCTTGTTCTCCAAACATTCCAACAAATCCTCGCAGTGGTTATTTCTGGTAACCAGCGAGCTCATGAAAACTTCATGCTATTTACAATGCCGAGGGAAGTAACTAGAGCCCAAATCTTTCTGTTACTGGCTTTAAACTACTTGACATTTTGAGGGACTTTTTCATGACGCTCTCCTTCAAAGCTCAGAAATGAAACAAGTAAGCTGTTGGTTTGCATACAACTTCAAGAAATTAATTTCAGTCAAAAATCAAATAAATGTAAAAGGCAGCTGCTTGGAGTTTTCAGTCATTGGCTGGGTGGTTATGTATAGAAATATGTGGGTGGAGAGTGAAGGAAGGAATAGATTACACAGGCTAGGACAAAGAATAAGAACATTAAAATTTTTCCATTCATTATTCTCTGGCATCAATACCATATGCAGATGAAAAGGCCAAAATAAGCATGAGTTTTGTTTTAATTAACTCCCTAAGATTTGTCTACCATTTAGGTGACCCCTCCCACCTTCATTTCTTATTTTGTTCCTTTTAGGGCCATAAATATTATTAATCCATGGAGATTTCTTTCTGCTCCCTTTAGTTAATTAAAGACACTCTAGAATTTATCTTTTGCTACCACCAGGAGGGCACAAAAAGTGAAATATTATAATGCTAGATAGTTCATTCATTAGCATAAAATAATCAATGGGATTGTACACCCTATTTCCAATTGCACCTGCCTGATTTTTTTCTTTGAGGACCGATATAGCCAACCAAAGAAACTCGAGAGTGTAAGAAGGAAGAGTATAAACTTAGGGAGTCAGGCCAAAATGAATACATAGATCAGCTTTTCCAGAGACAGTTTAACTTGACTCCAATGCCGAAACAAGCCGTAATAATTCCTGCCTGGATATTGCAGGGTCCCCTCATCTGTTTCAAACTGTGTTGCTCAGCAGGGAGAAGGGGGCACGAGAGCAGCTGTCAAGAAAGGAGAAAAAAGCTCGAAAGTAGTGTCCTTATATTTTACTTATTTTATATTAATGGTTTTATTACAAAAAGAAACTATGATGTAAACTTCATGTATCATTCACTTACAAGATTTTATACCAAACCAAGCAGAACCCAAGACTAGACAGCTTCACTATTTATATTCCTCCAAGGAAGTCTCATCCTGCCCTCTTTTTCCACCCTCAGTGTTTTTCTTCCTTCAGGGAGAGATTCTATATCAGTGTTTCATTTCTCCTCTGGGTGGACTTAAAGGCCAGACACATTGATTATTAATCATTATATTGGGGTTTCTCTCCTGCTTGACCAATGACACAATCTGCCAAGCATGATAGGTGTACTGTAACTGACATCTGTACTGAAAAAAAATCACATTATGGAATATATATCTGCACTAATAAAAAAAGCCATCTTTCAAACTCTCCTTTTGTAAGTCTTTCTAAAGAGACCACTGTGCCACAAATGCATAGGCGCAGAGCCATAAATCCAGAGATGGATCTGAAAGCCCAATTTGGAACATTCTTTACTTAGACTCTGGAGACACTGAAGGCTTAACCAGAGTCACTTAACTGTTTTCTCTGGGTTGTGCCGCCTAGGAATACCAGGAAGAAGACTTGAAACATGAGATTTCCTGACCCTGCTGACTGGTCATCATCTTTTCCTTCATTTCACTTGGGTGTACACTTTGATTTTTTTTAGACTCAAAAAAATATTAATTAATACCTCACATTTTCTGGATTTATGGTGTATCTCAGGAGTGGTGGTGAACATCCCCTAACTTTTTTTTTCCTGCAATATAGATTGAATTCCCAGGAGAGCAGAGCAGTAGGAATGCATTATGATGATTATGAGCCTGGATTTTTGTCAGGCTGACAAGTCTGAATTCTGGCCCTCTGAGCCTAAATGTGTTACGTTGGGCACATTATTTAACTTATTAGAACTTCAATTTGGAAACTATGAGCTGAGGATATGAACAATACAAAACTACGTCTCAGGACCTATTCACTGTTCTCATCCTGTCTTACAATAGGTCTTCCGTAAATGGAGCTACTGTTACCCTTCTTACGGCAGTGATCAATGGAGGAGACTGTGGAGAGTGAACAGGTCCTGTGTGTATTTTCTAAACATAATTACACAAACAGTAGATATAAGCCAGTAATGTTGGGAGACCATTGAGGATGATAGTTAGACTGATTGTTATAGATGGTTGATAATTTAAGAATCAATATTAGGCCGGGCGGTGGTGGCACACGCCTTTAATCCCAGCACTCGGGAGGCAGAGGCAGGTGGATCTCTGTGAGTTCGAGGCCAGCCTGGTCTACAAAGTGAGTTCCAGGAAAGGCACAAAGCTACCCAGAGAAACCCTGTCTCGAAAAACCAAAAAAAAAAAAAAAAAAAAAGAATCAATATTAGGTGTTGAATTAGACATTCACAAGCAATATTGAAAATAACATAGAGATCACAGTAAGCACATGTATTATGAATAGAATATGAAAAGTGCCCACAGTAGGTACATGTATTATGTATAGAGTATGAAATGTGCCCTCATCGTAATGTGTTGAATGCTTCATCCACAGCTGGTGGCACTATATTGCTGTGTTTAAAACTTTGGGAGGAATTGAGTGGAAGAAGTGAGTCACCAGAGGTGTGTCTCTGAAGGTTATACCTGATTCAAAGCCCCTTCCTCACTGGTTGCTTTCTGACTGACAAAGTGGGGGAAGGACCTCTGTCCTATCTCTTGGGGCAAAGGACCAAGGTCTGAACCTTCAGAAATTGTGAGTCTGAATAAATCCTTCCTCCTTTCAATTATTTCTCTCATGGACTTTTGACACAATTACACAAAAGCCCAACACAAAAATGAGGGTGCGTAAGTTCTGGCTCGTTTTCTTTTATCAACCTCTTTCCAAGACTAAGATTATTGCTTTAATGTTGTATAGTTGTGTATATGCTTACATCCATACGTACACACATCCCTCCTTGAGTTCTGCCATTTCTGACTGTAAAGGACAATATGGATTTATGCCTGGTGACCCCGAGCAAGTTTTCTTTCTTTGCTGGAAAATTATGGGGACCAACAACTTGATTTATTCTGTTAGTTTTGAACTGTGCTTCCAGGAAGTAAATTGGCTCATGGTAATCACAGTGCTCATTTCTATTAAATGATCATCAATCGAGTTATTTGCCCTTTTGCATATAATTTATTATGGCTTGCTTTTCTCTTTCAATTAAAATGTGGAGCTGTGCAATTTCCCTTGTTTTAAAGGGGTAAATATGAGGGAATTATAATTCTAAAATTATTGTATCAAGAATTTAACAATTTAAATAATACTTGTATTTCTTTATACTTTATTAATGTTACATATTAAGAAAAATTTATGTTATTGAAAAAAATTATATCCTTACGCAAAATCTATCTCAGAAAGAAGGAAAGCTGTAACATGAGAAAACACATTTTTGCCTAATGATTTCCTTTCAGGAAAAATATTGCTATCATGATCCTTTTTAATTAAATAAGAATTTAGCACATTTGCATGCATGTTCTTAATGTCAGACTCTTTGGTTATCACACTTACACCGCTGTTATTAATGCTAGCCATGGTTTGCAGATGAGGAAAAGCTAGTTATCAATGAATAATTCAGATTCCATAACTGTCAGACCTCATTATTTTAAATAAGGCCTAGTAGTTCCACTTGTAACCAGCTAATTGCCTCGTTTAAACTTAAACTCTTAGACTATTTCACATAATTCTCAATTTCCAAAAACTTTAAATATATTTAAGATTGCTGTAATACATAGAACAATTTGCTTTAAATCAATCCGGAAGAATAAAAGTCGCTCTGCTTATGATCTGTCTTCAAATAAGAATTGAAATTTAATTTAATTCACAGTCATGCAATGCTTATTAAATGCAGAATGACAAAATGTTTTTAATTTATGAAAAAATAAAAGAGAAGCTTGAATAATCCATTTTAAAAATTGATTTCTTTCATTTAAATATATTAATGAATTGGGTTTCCAAAAGCAGAGTGACTGTGATGGGGAGAGACAGCAGAGTTTCATGTTTTCTAAATTCCAGGCATGTTTAAGAGCAAAGCTACTGTAAATTTAGTGATGATATGGAAATATCCACACAATAAATTTTGTGGCCATAAGAGCGCTCTGCTCAGATCTTTCTTTGGGAGCTGCTCCTGTAAGAGACATAGCTGAGACATAGTTCCCACGACCAGACATTCAGGCCTGCCACAGCCCTCAGAGGCTACTCCTGACACACAGGACTCCTGAGATACAGGTCCAGTGTGCAAAACTTTAGCATCTTTTTCCTGCAGAGAGGTGCTTTGCCTGCCCAACCAGCCTCCCTTCTCTGAGTTTTCCTTTGTGTCAGCTCTGCAGTATGGCTTGATGGTTGCCATTACCCGCTTCTGTTTTGTCTCCTCTTTATTATTTATGTGCATTTTTCTCAGTAAATTTCTCATGCATCTAATTCTGTCATTTTACTTTTCGTAAGAGGTCTAGATCATTCCTGCAAAGCGATTAAATTTTTCTTGTCTAATTAAATAATCCTACTCACAAATCCAAGCTCTTTGTTTGGCTCAGATACAGTAAGCTTTAAAAGGATATGTCTTCTAATAATAAATATGCCCTTCATGTAATTGCTGAGACCTGTTGTAAATTCATATTTCATGGCTGGATTCAGACTACAAATACTACTGTTTGTGGTCCTTCTTCAATTCATACGTACATACATATGTATTTTCCTGTTTTCCGAGTTTCTTACAGGCTCTCCCAACATGAGCAGTAACAGCTGAGCATGGATAGAGCTTTGTTTTTACTACTAGAACTCACACCCAGGGCCTCAGGCATGTTATTCGAGTGCTCTACCACTGAGTTATACTCCTGCCATTTTGTGTTTATTTTATCTCAAATTCTGATTCGACTCTCGTTTTAGAAAGGTCACTGACCTTTGAAAACATAAATAGTCTGTTTCACTTCTACAAAACATTTGCCATTTATATGGCATTTACCTTCCTTTCAAATATGTTAATTTAAAGTAACCTGGTTTCTTAACATCTAAAGTGGATATGCTATAACTGAGGTAAATATTTGCACAATTAAAAAGTATAGAAGGGTGAGAGAAATGACTCAGTGGTATAGAGCACAGACTGTTCTTAAAGAGGACCCAGGTTCAATGCCCAGCTCATAATAATCTGTAACTCCAGTTCCAGAGGTCTGATATCCTCTTCTGGCCTCTGTGGGCACCAGACATCACAAACATCTATGCAAGTAAAGCTCTCATACACAAAAAGTAAAATACATTTCAAAGAAAACAAACACACACACAAACAAACAAACAAAAACAAGTGTCCACGTGAGTTGCTGCGCATGTAAAAGAATGTTTTGGTACAGACATCCACTCCCTCTGGCTCCTAACACGCTTTTAGCTGCTTCCTCCATGATAATCCATGAGTTTCAGGGAGCAGAGGGTGTAATATAGATATCCCTTTTAGGAAAGAGCATTCAGCCTCTCATTATTGTTAGGTGTACAGACATGTGCAAGATCAAATAAACCAAATTACCATCCTGTACGGGGGAAGGAATCAGAAAAGGATTGCCTGTTCCAGAAGCTATCAGCAGTTGTTGGTTACTGGGAGAGAAAGAGCCACTTTTCTTCAAGGATATGGTCTCTAAAGGCTACAAACAGTGCAGTAGATTGTCGAACACCCATGCACATATAGGCAGAACTAAATGAACTCAGTGTTACTAACTTAAAAGAGAGTATGTGAAAGAAAAGTTAAGGGGATGGGGAGTAACTGGAGAGGAGAAAATGGGTGGCAGATTGAATAAAAAATATTACATATATGCATCAGTATTAAATATTTAATAAAAATTGAGAAAGAACTATGACATTTTATTGTATTTTTTCAAACTATTTATAAAGAAAACAAATAATTCTTTTGGAAACCACATTTTGTAGGTTTACACATGTCTTAGGTCCATCAACATCTGCATCCTTCATCCTCTGAAGTTTCTTGTGCAACTTGAAAGGTGGGAAATGGGAAGGTATGGGAAATTAAACAGGAACTTGGACATAAATTACAAATTTTCACCTACATTTAAAAGATACTTTAAAGTTTTAATACAAAGAAAGTAGAAGCATTGTACTGTCTTATTTTAGAATTAGGCATTGAGGTCTCACCTGTTTTCATAGTTCAGCCTTAGGACCATTTTCACCCAGGCTCTGAGGTTTTACATTAGTCACAGATGGTGTCTGCATCTCTGTTTCTTCAGCCAGGGACCAGGAATTCAGATAGGGGACAGGCTAGAGGCATACAAATCCCAAAACCACTTATGCCCCCTGGGCCTCAGGTTTTAGTAACTTTAGTTCTTGTTTACTTTCTTTAAAGGAAATGGGACATCCCCTTTGTATTTAGAAAGAGTTGTACTTTGTTTACTTTTTTACATAAATCCATATTAGCTGGAAGAGAGTAGCACACTGATTGCCCAGATTGATCATTTGGGGGGGAAGAAGTGACAAATCAATTTGTTTCCTTTTTCTTTTTAGTCATACAATGTATGTATACACACACACATAAACGTACGTGTGACGTGTGTGTGTGTGTGTGTGTGTGTGTGTGTGTGTGTGTGTGTGTGTGTGTTTGTGTAGACCAACTCAACATTGTTAGTTCTTTCCTAAATTTTGAGAGAATGGAACTGATTGTTTTCATTCTTTGAGTTTAGACAAAACAAAAGGCTTCAGCAGTACTTACCCTTTCTTACTCATATGAGCCTGTCCCTTTCTCTGCTCTTCTGAATAGGCTGCCATGAAAAACATTAAGTGTATTTTCATCAGTTCTTATAAACCAACAGGTTACCCAACCCCAGAAAACAGTGAAGATGAGACACAGATGCACACAATTAATGTCAGTTACGCAGCATGTGATTTCCTTCTGTTACGATAAGAATGCTTAGGCACTGAAGGGTTTACCATCTGTAAAGCACATGTCAGTTTAATTGTCTCAGATCCAACTCTGTTTGTAAACATTGTGGCCTAAGGGAAACTCACCCCAGCCTTGGAAGTCACACACAGGACTGCACTCAGGTACTGCAATGAACGAACACATTGCTTGTCTATCTTGAATCTGAGGCACCAGCTTAACTCCTTTCCTGACCTGGATCTTTAATCAAGATAACCATCATGTTAACTGCCTGGATTCTATCAAAAAGCTCTTGATCATGAACTTCTGCATTTGGCACATTTGGATTATCACATAAACAAAACCTAACTTTTGTAGGAGTTATCCTCAGAGTTCATTTCCTCTACATAGTTGTTTGGAAGTTTGTTGTAAAATAAGCAAGTTCTTATTTCAAGCATCAATGCTATTAATTTTGTTGCAGTGTAATGAAGATAAAGTGCTTCCTTTCCCCCCTTCTGTTTTGTTTCTAAATATTCCATTAAGTTTGATTTTTAAATTCATATTGTGGCTCAATTGGTAGAAATGGGAGATTTGTAGCTGTAAGAAGGGAAGAAATGGAATCATTAAGTAAGTATCATTAAGTAAGCAACATTTTGGGTTGTATGATACATTTTTGAGTATTGTTTAGGATAGATAGAGGAGATGATAACCTAGGACAGGTTTAAGAGGATTAAATGGTCTCTAGACACATAAATCAGATTCAAGTCACAGATTTCTTTGAAGTCATTGGAGCCTGGTTGCAGTGAGAATCCAGATGAGTAACTTGTTTTCTGCTACATGGAAAAATTGGAACACTCACAGACACAAAAACAGAGGATTTTATAGAATGACTTGTTAGGGTCACTACTGGCACCTGTTCTAGCGAGGACAAATCCTTTTCTATTTTAATAGTTGTGACTATTGGAAAGTTCCAAGAAGAAAGAAACTATAGTTTCCTAAAGATTGAGTCAGGCTGTAAGGTGTACTGTGTAATTCTAACATATGGTACAGACGGACTGCAAGTTGCACCTGGAAAAGATGACTGTTTCTAGCATTTGGTGTTTATATTGTGATTTTAAAATAGCTATCCCATAGCCAGAGGGTGTGTGTGTGTGTGTGTGTGTGTGTGTGTGTGTGTGTGTGTGTGTGTGTGTGTGTTTTATTTTTGGAGACACAAAATATAAAGGAGACGACTTGGCTTTAGAAAATATAAGAATCTCCCCATGCTACAGTTGTTAGTTCTGACACTTAAAGCTTCCTCAGTCAATGTGAGGACCAGAGGTCTTATGGGAAGATATCATACTCTAAAATTGAGGCTCTCTACTTTAACTTCAATAGAATTATGCTTATTTTATCTCTAAAACTTAGCATCCTTAACACTGAATTCAAAGGGCCATGTTAAGAAGCAGGTGACTACAACAGGGGAAATCTTTGACAGTCAGACATACCCAATATTTCTGAATTTTATTGTCTTGATATTATAGGCCCTGTATAAAATACTGAAAAATTTGCCTACTGTCCATTGGAAACAGATTTTAAATCTCTTTTACACTGAAATTAATATAATAAAATAATCAGTAAGCAATTATGCATACCCACAAGCAAGTCCTGAAATGCAAGATCTGACGTTGAATAATGCTATATTTCACAGGAAGGCACACACTGCATCCAAACACAGCTGTCCATCGCACAGTGCAGCCTATCCACACACATGGCCCCTTGAAGCAGCTATCTCAATTTATCAGCTCTTTTGTATTATTGTATCGTTGAACAATAAATGTTTTATCCCAAGGAATTTATGGATAATGAATTTGTTTGACACTGACATTCCAATAGGTTTCTAGTGCCTGTATTCCCTCTAAATTTAAGCATTTCCTTTCATTCTGTAGTTGAGTATTCAACCACATGAATAGCTTCATTTCATTGTGTCCATGAGGTCATATAAAGCACTTTTGTAAAGGTCTCAGATGAGCCTACTTCTAGTTGTTGCATAGACTGAGAGTCTTAAGTCTGTGTTAATACTATTTTTTTCATCTAAAGTTTTTTCAAACAATATATTTTGATCACATTTCTAAATGTGATAAATTCCAACTTATAAAATCAGATAAAGAGAATGATATGTGCCTCTACCTGTGTTCCTTCACAGGATTACAATACACAACTCATCTTGCTTCAAATGCTCATACTTGCCACCCTGGTATCATCACTGTATTATTTTCAAACAAATCCTGAACATTTTAGCATCTGTGCATTGGTTGGTATACAAATTTTCTTTACTTTTCATACATTTTTAAACTTTTTTTGTTCAATTTGAGTCAAATAAAGTTCCAAATATTGTATTTGGTTCACACATTGTTCTAAAAATTATTCATTCAAATAAAATCTTTTTATTACGTTGAATTCACTTTGTCACAGACACTGGCCTGGAACACAGGACCCTTAGGCTTTTGGGTATCGGATGTTGTGATTATAGGGATTCACTGCCATGCATGGATCACAGATTTCTTTAAAAACTTCATAGCAATAGCTCCTAGCCTTCTTTTTTGCAATTTATTTAAGGAAAAAATAAGATTTTGCAGCATATGGGATTTTGCTGATTGGATCTTACTAGCATTGTTTAATATGAACCTTTTCCCTAATTTGAATTGTCTTTGGTCTGATCTTTTTCAAGGAGGCTAAGAACGTTATGCAATGTGTTCTTCTATTACCTCATTCCAGGGAGACCATATTACCTGATTCTTCTTCCTGTCTTTCTGTGATAGTGAGATTGCTCTTGACTTTAATATTATTCTGATCTATCTAGTGTAAATGTTCCTGGTCAGCTTTTTAATCAATAGTTTTTGTAGTGATTATTGATTGTTGCCTTGTTACAATAGTTCATTAAGAGATTGTACTTACTTTTGTTCTTCAGAATTTTTTAACAAGAGAAAAGCAGTATTTCAGCACATGAAATTTGCTAATTGAGGAAACCAGGGTGTTTTGGGTGAGGAGATGATGTTTTGTAACATTTACCTTCTCGAAATAAAGAAAAACTGTTTTGTGGTTGTTACAATTTTAATAGTCAGTAACGTTAAAACTATTTTTTCATGTAACTGACCATCGGGTTGACATTTATAAAAGTTCTATGACATGGCTCTTGCTACCATATGGGCAATGGTTTACTTTTGTAACTTCTATTGTAGGACTTGATCCAATAAAAGATTGGTGTGGTCAGCATATTTTGCCATCTGTCATGTTTCCTTCTCACAGCAGTTCTAACCCAGAAATAAGAATAACTTTTTTGTGTGTTATGCTGATGTGGAATTTAGGCTTCAGAAAGCAGAGAATACCATCCATTATTTGTTGGGTTGGTGGCAGACCTGTGACCTGGTTATCAGTTTGTGACTCTAAGTTTCATGTTCTCTTTTGTTTTGCAATTCTTCAGCTATCTTTATGGAAATTGATAAGCAAAACGGACAAGTGTAACATACTAATAATACTTCAAATTTACTACCAAAATATAATGAGTGGTTTTTGATATAAGTAATTACTTTCATTTTAAGGGATCTGACATGGGTAAGGACACATCTGAAACTTTTCAAGTCTTTTTCCTACACAAATGCTCTTTTGGTATTGCTTTGGATTGATCCAGTTAGGTAACTATTGTGTCTAGTGAAGGTTATAGCTTCTCCTCCATCACCACAGTGAACCAGGTTTCACTTGAAGTCCAGCAAGGAAGATGTGAGTCTCAGGATCTAACCTAAGGCCATCAGTGTTCCAGCAAAAGCTCCCAGTTTGTTGCTGAACCTGGAGGGTTCTGAAGCACATTTCAAATCTAGCAGAAACAACTGAGTTGACTTCCACAGTAGGGTCACTATAATAGCTGTGACATCAAGTAAAAGACCGGTTCATACTAATAAATGCACCTATCAAACATGGGATACTTTCATCAGTGATGGGTGCCATACCTACAAAGAAAAAAATCCAGGAGGAATCTTTAGTTTTTATTTAGAAACAAAACAAAACTAATAACAGACATTAAGTGATACTATAAAACAAAATTGAGAGAAAAATGATGGATGTGCTGTAAGTACAAACAGTAAATTAGTTTGAATTTTAATGTGAAACATGTTCTGTATAATGTTTTCATTAGCATATGAAGATTTTTTTTGTCTTGGAGATGGTCTGAAGTAAATTGGAAAAACATCTATGAGAGAGATCCCATAGAATCTTAGTTACCTGCATGACCTTTGAATTGTATGCCAGCACAATTTGAACAGTATGTAAAACTCAAGTCTCTCCCCTAGGTTACACATTTTGAAAAGTTTTAAAGAAATCATGGATTTGTGTCATCAGGCGTATTTCCTATATTCAACAACATTCTATTGTATTTACTGAACATCTTAGACTAGCATGTATCTCCCTCAAGATACGTTCCTTAGACATTTCGTTTCTGCTTCCTGGATGAAGAAGCCAAAGCACAGTCAGACTAATGACCTTATTCATTCAGCTGTGAGCCGTGATGGGTCTTTCTGATTTAATACCAAGGGTTTTCTTTAGTTTTTAATTTCACGAGGCTAATGTTACATGCACACAAGGAATGCTGTAATTTCGCTGAGAACTTTGTGTTCATGTGAAGACTGGTACAAATAATATATTTGCTGAGTTATATTAACCATGGTTTTAAGTGGGGCTGGAACCCATAGAGCCATCAATGAAGCTAATTGCAGTGTACCAGGCCCCACAAAAGCATAGTGAACACACAGTGACAAGCAGTCTCCTTGAACTTCGCAGTAGCTACTTGGTGTTACAGAGTTTAATTATCTCCCTGGAAACAACCAAAAGGATACATAAATAATAAAGTAACTTGAAATGGCCCTGCCAATCTATTAAAAAAGAATTTTGTGATATAAGCGTAATTTTGAATATCATCTTATTGGGATGGTGGCTATACATTCATGCCAGTTATTTTTTTAACATATTTATTTTAGTTATTTGAGACTGTTATGTAATTTGCTTTATTCATATTCATCATCCCTCCCCCTACTCCTACTCCAGATCTACCCACTCCTTTCTCCAAACAACATTGTGGCCCTTTTTTCTTCCTTTCTTTCCTTCTCTCTCTCTCGTGGTGATATTTTATTTGTGCAACCCAATAAAGTTTATCTGGGGATCAGAGGAAAAAGCTAGCCACTATATTAAACAAAGAAGTCAGGCGATGGTAGCACACACCGTTAATCCTATCACTTGGCAGGCAAGGATCTGTCTGGATCTGTGAGTTTAAGGCCACACTGGGAACAGAGCCAGGCATGGTGGCACACACCTTAAATTCCAACCATGGTTGGAATAGTTAACCATGGAGGTCAGGAGGTCTGTACAGACAGACAGGAAGTGACAGAGCTGGGCAGGAAGAGGAAGTGATGTAGCTGGACAGAGAGCAAATGAGATAGCAGAACAGAGAGGCATATAGGCATGGGTAGACAGGAAGTAGGTCTCTTTGGAAGCTGAGGAGTTGGTGAGGTGAGGGTAGTTGTGGCATTTCCTATTCCTCTGATCTCTCAGGCTTTAACCCCTATTTGTATTTTTGGATTTTTATTTAACAAGACCTGTGGTGGTATTGTGTTCCCCAAAATATTGTGTACCCTAATAAACTTATCTGGGGTCAGAGAACAGAGAAGCCACTAGATACTTAGGCTAGAAAATGTTGGCACTCACGCCTTTAATCCTAGCAGTCTAGAGGCAGAATTTCATCTGGGATCTCTGTGAGTTCAAGGCCACGTTGGAAACAGCTAGGCATGGTGACACACGCCTTTAATCCCAGAAAGCAAGCCTTTAATCCCAGGGAGTGGTGGTAGAAAGCAGAAAGGTATATAAGGCATGAGGATCAGAAACTATAAGCATTTGGCTGTTTAAGCATTCAGGCTTTCGAGCACAGTTCAGCTGAGAGCCATTGGGATGAGGACACAGAGGCTTCCAGTCTGGGGAAACGAGACCAGCTAAGAAGTTGGCCAGGTGAGGTTAGCTGTGGCTTGTTCTGGTTCTCTGATCTTCCAGTGTTCACCCCAATACTTGGCCTCAGGTTTGATTTCATTAATAAGATCCATTTAAGATTCCTACTACAAAGACCTTTTAATATTCATGTTAAACACACACACTCTCTCCTTTTCTCTCTCTCTCTCTCTCTCTCTCTCTCTCTCTCCTTCCTTTCTTTCTTTCTCTCTTTCTTTCTTTTTCTTATCAAGGCTAATTTATGCTGCCCAAACATTCCTAGAAATGTGACTTTCTACTAGAGTGTGGTCAATCTATCAGGGACTACACTCTTAGAGAAAACTGACTATTCCTTTCCTAGAAGCTAACAGTTGCTTATAGTTTCTTGGCTCTGGGGGTCGAATTGTGTGTCCAACTCCCCTCTCTACACTGAGATTTTATCCAGCTTAGTCTTGCAATGGTCTCTTGCATGCTGTCACAATTACTGTGAGTTCATATGTGCAATTGCCCTACTATAACCAGAAGACACTATTTCCTGGTAGTCATCCATCCTCTTTGGCTCATACACTCTTTCTGTCCACTCTTCTACAACAATCCCCATGTCTTTTCAGTAAGGGATGTTTTAGAATACTATTTTAAGGTGTGTTACTTTTGTTTTTGTTGCATTTGTTTAACTCTGTGAAGCTGTGTTACTGTGCCTGTCCAAAACACCTGATGGTCTAATAAAGAAGTGAATAGCCAATAGTAAAGCAGGAGAAAAGACAGGCGGGGCTGGCAGGCAGAAAGACTATATAGAAGAAGAAAAGAAATGGAAGAGGGAAAAGAGGAAGTAGCTAGAGAAGGAGAAGGACTTCGGGGGCCAGCCACCCAGCTACACAGCAAGTCATGGAGTAAGAGTAAGATTTACAGAAGTAAGAGAACAGGAAAATCCCAGAGGCAAAAGATAGACAGGATAATTTAAGAAAAGCTGGCAAGAAACAAGCCATGCTAAAGCCAGGCATTCATAATTAAGAATAAGCCTATGTGTGTGATTTATCTGGTAGCTGGATGGCAGGCCCCTCAAAAGAATACCCCCCCAACAACAAAGGGTAAATATTTATGTTATACTTAGTGCTGAACATTTGGAAGTCTCTAATTCTCTTCACCTTGGCCACTTGGGAGTCTCTGTTGATTTTCATCTTCTTTAAACAGAAGTTTCTCTGACAAGGATTGTAAGGTGGCATATCTATAGATATAAAGATATATCATTAAGATTTGGTTTAATGTACTGTTGATTCATCAGAACAACAGTGGTAGTTTCTCATTTAGAATCTATGATTTGTCTAAACATAGGTTCTTAGCCTGGTGATGGTGCCAGGCAGGGGTTTCATCTTGTGGACTGGTCCGAAGTGCAGTCAGAAAGTAATTGGTTAATTCTATAATATTCATTGCACTGTTTGACCAGTGGATACGTCTTTTCTGGCCAGTCATTATTGTAGATACAGAGTTCACTGGTAGGTGATAATTACTTTCTCTTTCAGCACACATAGCACCATTCAGAGCTGTTAAAGCTAGCCAGTAGGGATGAATATTTCAGGGTAGTATTAGCTTGATCTAGATATGTTCTATGACTCAAGCATGTGATATCCCCAGCAATAGGGCATTATGGTGAAGTCTTGAAGACTCACCAAGAACACTTACAATAGCCTATAATGCTATAAGTAAAACTATAAGGGGAAAATAGAGTGTATTACTGAAGAGGTTATAAGAAACCACCTCATGTGTACATGCTTTGTGATTAATACAGTACACTTCTAAGGAGTCACATGCTTTGGGACCCAGGCTTCTCAAGCATTCTGAAATAGCCTATGAAGAATTCTGTACAAGGAATGAGTTTCCATGTCTTCTCCATAATGCAGAAGAATTGAGTCTATATCTTCAGGCACAGCTAAAAATTCTCCTCTATGTTAGCATTATTATCCCTCTATAAGTATTTTTATTGTCCTAGTAATCTCATTGACTATCACGGAGATACAAAATCTTGCAATATTGATATTTTCTTCAAGCAGGAGGAGTAAGTAACTTGGATAAATCAAAAATATCCGTTGTTCCAGAATTTTACTTTTATGAAATTAAAAAAATATATTGTGTGTTCTGACAAATTTTGAAATTCACATAATCGTACTTTATATTCTGTCCATTAGACACACACAGAATAATTAGAAAGGTTCAGGAATTACTATATGCACTAGGGTCAGAGTCTTTCTTTGTCTACTTTTTTAAAATTCAATTTACATTTTGAGCCTGCCTTAGTTTATTTTTAAATTTCACTACCTATTCATGCTTATGGTTTTAGACTTCAAGCAACTTCATTAAAAAGTTACAGAACTGAAAATAGAGTGAAAGAGAGATAACCTTCAAGAAGATTCTACTTGATATACATAAGAATAAGAAATGAGAAAGGTGATAATATGCTCAAGTGGAGACTCATTACTTTAGACTTTGGCTAGTTAGGTAGGGCCATGCCTAAGATATAGGTGGAATTATGTTTTCCCTATTGTTTGAATTCAATATTTAACACAGTGAAGTTGAAACCACACTGTTCAAGCTGGGCAGCGGTAGCGCACTCCTTTAATCCCAGCACTCAGGAGGCAGAGCCAGGCGGATCTCTGTGAGTTCAAGGCCAGCCTGGTCTACAGAGCGAGATCCAGAACAGGCACCAAAACTACACAGATAAACCTGTCTCACTCCCCCACCCCCCAAAAAAAACCCACACTACTCAAAATTCATTGAAATTAATTTTGACATTATGTAAAAAAAATGGATAAAAGCTGTGAATTGAAACCTTTATGGAGAAAGTTTTAGCAACTTGTATGTATTTTCTGTTTACCTTTTCCATTGCTATTCCCCACTACAATAGACATTTCATCACTTTATTTGCATAAAATTCCTCATATCTTGGTTAGTTTCATTTTGTACTTTTAGTATTCATGAGACTCCAGTTCAAAAATGCAAACAAGGATGATACAGTTAAAAATAAGATGAGCTCCTGAAGGGGATGAGGCATTGAAGATATATAGAACTATGCTGAGCTCTTCAAAATTATGCCAGCAGCATTTCATGCTTGTGAGAACACAATTGTCAGCGCTGTAAAACTATGCATATTGTTTCATAAGCCATTATCAACAAATAATATTTACTGAGAAGCCCTTGAGAAAATGAAACTCTGTTAACTGAAAGCATAATATATTTCCAATGGTTGGTTTCCATATGGGGGCATTTTCCAGCCAAATTGTTAAATATATTTGCATTAATGTCATCATTTACCTAAAAATTTAGTAGGAAAGCTGAGCGTCCCTTGAAAAGGAGTAATCTTATGTTTGAAGAGTAGCATTTTTTTTCCCAACCAGTTTAACACTGTTTACTTAACTGTGCCTTTTCCCTGAGGAACTAGTTTACAAATAAAGATATCATGAACCCTACATGCTCACTCTTACAATTCTCTATGATGTTTAGTAATGAAGCATTAGGTAGGAGTAGCTAAACAGAATTTTAAAATATTATTGAAAAATTCTCATGTAGAGAATACAAGAAGTGTCAATGGTAATTTATAGACCTACAAAATTAGGCTACGGGCTGATTGCATTTTAATCTGTAAATCATTATTTGTATTTGAAAATCCAATATCATCTGAAACAGGTAAAGTTTTGAAGACTCAGGGTACAAATTTTCATGATTTTGATGTAACTTTTGCCAGCCTAAACATGAATATAAATCAATCAGTACAGCAAAACCCCATTACACAGTCACTATAAAAGTATATAGAAGTCTTTATAATTATGAAAAAGAGACATTTAATCTCTTTTCTAAATCTTTTTCTCAATACCCATGAATCAATAGCAAAGTATTAAATGTTTATAAAATATAAAATTGATAAGTGTTGAATATAACGATTTTTTTTTTTTTTTACTTTTGACACTTGGTCAACAGTAATGCTGTCCCTAAGTTGGCACTTTTCTGGGATGAACAAAATCATAGAGTACTACATTGTGGCAACATAATAGAAAATGTTTTGCTCTGTGACACAGTTTAAAGTGTGATTAGAAATGTAGACTCTATGCAGAAGAAAATATAAGAATACTATGAAGACAAATATAAACAATATACACACATTAAAATACATGTATGCATAATATATGAAAGATTAATAAAAACAGATAAGTGTTTAAAAATCAGAAAAAGCATTAACATTTATGGAATTTTTTGAGGGACCAACTTTTTAATGAAATAAATCACCATGAAAATTATGTGATTATCTATGTATATGGCATTTCTGAATTAAGGCAAAATATCTAAACGTTATAGTCAATGTGGAACAAACAAAGCTTAAAAATATTAAAGATTAACCACATGAATGACTGATTAAAGGAAAAAACTAAGGATAAACTTTATAGTACCTTCCAGTTAGCTTGAACCATATACAACTGCCAACCTACCACTTAGAAATGCCATTTAATATAGCCATCATGCTTCCTTATGTTAGGTATAAAGAAAAGCTTGTGTTGTGAAGGCAGACTGTGTGATCCCAACATAAAAAATTACTGATAAGGAATATTTATCTGCTCATCATAAGGATTTTTGTATACATTTTAGTTAAATAACATCATTCTGCTCCTGTCTTTGCTTGAATAACAATCTGAGTAATTCCCTTTTTATGTTTCTGTGTTTGTTCTGCAGCCATCTGGGGTACAGTAAACTAGTAACCCAAGTGGGCCCACCATGAGCTGGCTAGTGACTATGATTTGTCCTTTGAGGTATATATAATATATAATATACAATATATTATATATGGCATATAAATAGTAATTATCAGCACTGGGCCAGTGGCACAATGGACAAAATGGTAATAATTAGGACAGGTAGTGTTCTTTCTTATGTACTGAGTAAGAAACCTAAGGAAATAATCCAATGTTAGTGTGTATATAATGAATAGATGTTGTATTTTCATAGAGTCATTTAAAATAATGATCAACAACTGGCTTCTTCAGCAGAATATTTTTGAATGATTAGAGTTGACAGGCAGCTAGAGTTGAAATTGGAAACTGAAGACGTTTTTGTCTCCTTAAATTCCACAGTGAATACTGTGGGACTTTTTTGCTAGTTTTTGAGTATCTTTAAACAAATTTTGAACTTCAATCATTGAAATGAACTCTGTTCATTTGGACCAAAAGAAGAGCCCCACACAAATAGGAAGTACAGAACAAGACTTTACAGAAAAAGAAACCCCTTACTTTTTAATTAAGAAGAGAAAGAAGACAAACCAATGGTATTTGACTGTATAATCAACCCTAAAAGCTGGGTTTAATACATCTTCTTGAATAGAGCTAGATAATATTAACTTTCATCCCTTCCACCTTGCTGTCAATCTAAAAGCTCTAGAACGTTGTCCCATCAATCATGCTTGTTAATTTGAAATTAGTCTACAGAGTCCCAACTTACAGAGTCCCAACTTTCCTTGAACTGGGGATCAAATTCTTCCAACTGAAGTCACACTTTTGAGTGACATTCTTACCCATTGGTTTCACTGAGATTAGAATTCTACATCTGTCGCAAATGTGTCGTTAAGCAACAAGTGATCTCAACAGCTGTGGCAATGTATAGTTTTTTGATGACACGTTGATGACATATGGACTGTCTAAAAGTACACAGTGTAGGAATATTTCATCGCTAGTAGAACACACACATATATAATATTTCTTTAATAAACTGTGAGGTATTTTTCATGGCCTTTAAAGAACGTAATCCCTCTCAGTTGTTGTCATCGGAGCTTTCCTTTTTGCTTTCCCATTAGGAAGTATGGAGTCCCAGCGTGTGTGATGGCTTCTTTTCTTTCTTTGATGTTCCAAGTTTCTCTTACTCTCTTAAGAAACTACTTTAGGTTTTTTAAAATGGCACTATCCTACTCTTTGTGAATTTTCAAAACTTTGGTGAGGTATGATTTCATGGTAACCTAGAAAGTCCTGCAGACATCATCAGCCTTTCTTCTCTACAGATTGGCTGCATCACTTTGTTCGAGCCCCAACATCTGGATAACTAAAGTTTTCTAAAGGATCATTCTGCTTCCATTTCCATTCACCATGAGATATTTTCCTTAAAGCAAACAGAGGAAAATTGAAAACAAGAAATCTAGTGTTTGCATGTATGTTCTTGCTCCCCTCTTTCTCTGTGTCTCTCTGATCACCATAGTCTTTATGATAAAATGCACATTTCTTTCTGGATTCACCCAACCTTCATCTTAAACAACTCACCCACACTTTTATTTTTAGGCAAGTTTTATTAGGATATACAGTGCATCACCACAGTTAATGTTAAAATATTTGTACTTAATAAAATCCTATAATTTGATCGGCTTCTGTTCATCTTTTGATTTTCTGTTTTGGCTTCAATTGCTATGTGTTCTTTTCCTTCTCTCTCATATTAGAAGTTTTCTGGCTCACGGGCAGTTTGCTTCCTATTTCTCTGATAAAACATAATGATCAAAAGCCACTCGATGAGGAAAAGGTTTATTTGGCTTACACTTCTATATCACAATCCACCACTGAAAGAAGCCAAGGCAGAAACTCAGACAGGAATTGAATCAGAAGCCATGGAGGAACATCCCTTACTAGTAGCTCCTCATGGCTTGCTCAGCCTGCTTTCTTAAACAGAGAGCTTCAGCTTTTTCTCATTTTCAGTAGTTTGTATTTCCACAATGTCCCCGCACTGGGGCTACATCACTTTGCACTCCCCACGCCTGGCAGCAAACTCAGCCTGGTCTCACCTCCACACATGAGCCTGCCCTGGACTAGAGAGGTTCTCCCAACTCCCATAGTTTCATTGCTTTGTTTTCTTCTGAAGGTATAATGATAAATGAATGTACTACTTAAATTGCCACTCGGTGACTAATTAAGTAATTTTGAGGTATCTGCCTGAAGTCTGCAATTCTTTAAACAAATGATCTCTAATATGGAAATAATCTTTGTGAAATGTTCGGCGGAGGGGGGGTAGCCTATAAAGCAGTCATTATGGAAAGAAATTATTTACTTAAATTGCACATATGCTGCATGTTGGTGATATATATATTATATTGAACCATAAGCTATGATAGACATTCAGTAAAATTCTACCCTTGGTCAAGTTGCCTCCATTGCAGAATTTGAAGAGATTTAAATTTTCTTCTTTGTATTTTTATAATTGCTACATACTTTTTGGGGCAAAAAGGAAAAAGAAAGGACCATCTGAAACACCAGTTACATATAATTCAGCAAGATGAGAATGAAGTAAGGCAAAGAACGCAGACTGATCGAGTCACAAAATAACTATAACTATGCACACATTCATGAGGAAAAAAGTCCAGATAGCTTTAAGCAAAAGCAGTTATATGTTTTGGGGTTTGTAGTATTGAGTAGCCATTTCTATTCACATAAAACTTTCATTTTTATATTTATATCACTGAAAAAATTTTTTATTGGGAAGAAGCATTTTATTTGAAAGGGGGTGGTAATAGAGGGTAGTGAAGTTCTTTGTGTGTGTGTGTGTGTCATTTTTTTATTAAGTTTTTTTTTGTTTTACACACCAACCAGAGACCCCCCTCTTCCTTCCCCTCATTCCTCCTCACAAGAAGCTAAGGCCTTCCAGGGGGAGGAATGAAAATATTTAAAAAATTGCGGCAGCATGTTGTGTATTGGGTAAAGGCCCATGATGATGATTTTGGTGTCTTAAGATCAATCTTCAGGGCACACTCATGTTCTTAGATACACAAAATAAATAAATGTGAAAAACAAGTTTTTAAAGAAAAGATTTAATATATAATCTGTATGTAGATTTTGATCACATTCTGGTATCTGACAATTCATGAGGATGGTAAAAAGATTGGACTAAAAAGATTATTTCTAAGATAGTAAAATATGTTATTATGTACTGTGGTGATACTTTATTTGTGCTGAAATGTGGTGATATTTTATTTGTATGTTAATAAGTAAAGTTTGTCTGGAGATTACAGGAAATAGCAAGCCATTTTAATTAAACACAAAAGTCAGGCAGTGGTAGCACATGCCCTTAATTGGATCATTCGACAGGCAGGGTCCCTGTGTGTTCAAGGTCATACTAAGGAACAGAGCCAAGTGGTGACACACTCCTTTAATCCCAGTACTAACCATAGAGATCTGGAGGTCTGTACAGACAGGCAATGACAAGGAAGTGAGGTAGCTGGACTAAGAGCCAATGAGAGGGAAGAACAGCAAGGCAATAAAGGTGCAGGTAAGCAGGAAGTAGGAGCTGCAGCATGGTGAGGTAAGGTTGGTTGGTGGCTATTCCTATTTCCCTGATCTCTAAGGCTTTCACCCCTATATTTGGCTCCGTGTTTTTTATTTAATAAGACCACTTAGAAATTTGTTTACAATGTACATTCTTTATTAACATAGATAAATATTATAGATATGTATGTATTTAATACAAAGAAAGATTACTAAACTTGCTTCATGCTTATATATATTAGCATATAAATATAATATTCATAAAATAATATAAATAAAACTAGCTATATTTTATATATATATATGCATGAAACAGGTGCAGCAAAACTACAATATTTTAAGTGTATAGAAAAGTAAAGTCAGTTGGATTCTACTCTAATGAATCTTCAAATAGAGTTACACCTTGAAGGCCATTTTCAAATCTATAGCCTGAAGAATTCAGAACATAGACTTCAAAGCCTTAGTTCCTTTATGTGGGCAGGTGTACTCCCTTTCCCAGTCAGTTCAGCACTTTGAACTATAATAATAACTAATCTGGTCCCTTTGCAAGATTTAATAGGGGTGTATATGCCATAACTAATTCTTTGGACTTTTTAAGAACTTTGACCTTGTACTCTTCTTCAGTTACTTAAAGAATATTTAGGAGTCTTATAAGGGGAAAGTTTCTAATTTATCAGTATTGATTATATCTTTGATCTATATATCCACTTACATACAAGCATTGCTGTATACTGTTATCAGCAATGCTGACCTTAGTGTCAATAATTGATACCCATTTAATGCTAGAATGTACACGTATTTGATTCCATGTACTCAAATCTAAAACTTGCATCTCACTTGATAATTCTATAAGTTCGCAGGTATTTCATAGTATTTTTTTTTAAATGAATGAATCGTTATGTTGTTAATAAGCCTGAGCAGAGAAAGCATACTTGTACCAGGCTTTTTCTTTTAAGCCGCTAACCAGCTCCCAAATCATGACACAGAGACTTATTATTAGTTTTGAATGCTCGGCCTAGCTTAGGCAAGTTTCGGGCTAGCTCTTTTCACTTAAGTTAACCTGTTTCTCTTTATCTACCTTTTGCCCTGGGGTTTATTACCTTCCCTACTTCTGACTTTTCACTGTTTCCCTATGTCAGCTGGCAGGCTGTCTGGCTTCTGGCCCAGGATGTCTCCCTTGTTCGTTCCTCCTCCTTCTTCTCTCCTTCTTTTCTCTTCTTCCCAGCCTGGAGTTCTACTCCTATTTATTTTCTCAGCATGCTAGCCCCACCTATCCCTTTCCTGCCTAGCTATTGGCCTTTCAGCTTTTAATTAAACCAATCACTGGCCTAAGTAGGCAAGGTGAAAATAATACAACACATCTTTACATAATTAATCACACATCTTTATGTCATTAAACAAATGAAGCATAAAAAATAACATACTTTTACACACTTAAAATAATATTCTTAAGCATAAACAAATGTAATACACCTTTGCCCAGTTAAAATAGTATTCCACAACACATACCTGTTGTTCTCATGGATACTACTTCTAACTCATTATTTTTCAAGCAATAGATAACATTTTCTTTCTTCATTACTCATACCTGGTTTTGTTGTTGTTGTTGTTGTTGTTGGGAGGCATAGAATATACAGCACAATAGTTTTTGGAATACTGAATAATGTGATTCAGACAAAACAATCTTTTTTTTTCTTATAATCAGACCTAACAGAGGAGAATTTTGTGACAAATGTTTATTGAGTTTCTACCCTAGTCTAAGCATGGTGCATAGTGACAAGATTGTAAGATCATAAGGGAAACTACTGTCCTTGTGGCCTTCTGGGAAAAGCTACAACCTATGCCCAGTCCTACTAGAGTAGTGTAAATCTTCATAAGCTTGGAAAAATTGATTTGTGTGGGTTAAAAGATGTACTATAATGTGTAAGGCTCTGCCAATAGTGGCTGTATTTTACAGCATCTTAGAAGGTGCTATTCATTTTCCTTTCCATGATGGGCTGTGGGATAAATGGTCTTCAAAGAAAACTTGAGACTACAGAAGCCTGTGAGCAGAGTCTGGTTCTAGAAGACATCATCAGGTTTTAAGAAACTTTGATCTGCCATATGAATAAAAACCTTCTATTCTCTTACTAATTCAGCACCTTCTCATATTACTTGATAGCTTCTCATTTCTTAGCATATCATTTAGCATGTTTGTTCTTCCTCTAGATTCTATGCTGGTAGAATTTAATAATGATGTCCGCTGGCCCACTGGGAGCGGAGGTGGTTAGCCATAGATGCAAGTGCACCTGGTCATCACTGCCAAGTTGAGACACCTTAATTCACAGAGTGAGTCAGAAGATGGAAGTCTTCAATGAGGGAAAACGTTTTTGAATAGCTAACATGGTTGATATAGAAAGTTCATCTGGAAACTTCTCAGTTTCAACTGGTACTGATTTCTCTGCTAAAGCTACAGCAGCCTTTACATGGTTAAGTTTCTTCTAAGAAATATGAAGCTTGTAAATGTTGGTCTTACATATATGCATATGTACATGCATTCCTGAAAGATATTCATAGAATCTGCCACGAGACACTATTATACAGACCCAGAGGATACTTCACTGGGACAAAATACGTGAGGGATTATATTAGAAAAATCAAGTCATGTGACATGAAAAAGAGCCATTTTCTTTAGCAAGGAATATGTGTTTGAATGTGTGCGCACGTGTGTGTGTGTGTGTGTGTGTGTGTGTGTGTGTGTGTGTGTGCTATATCTAGGATGACTCTGAGGTATTGCATAGTTTCAATTCTTAATAGTTTGGTTCAGTTGCTGTATTTTATTATTGCCAAAAGAAAGGTTTGGAATTGGCAGTTTAGTCCTCAAGTTTTGACATGATGCTAGAGTTCTTGGAATACCATAATTCCTTAATTTTGTTTATTATGTAATATTCCAGTAGTTACTTCTGAATTATCACGCACTGAAGAGTCTGGAGTCTGTTTTACCAATAGAAGATTCTGAGGATACTCAGGGTTCTGCAGAGGCTGCTCTTGTTTGGAGAAGCCACAAAACCTGGGAAGCTGCTGCTATGTGTTGAGGTCAGGAATAACTGCAAAAGAATGAGGCAGTTGCTGAGAGGGGATCCAGGGACCCTCACCCCCATCCAATGTGTCCTCACCTCCCAGGAGGCTTGATTATGCATTTTACACTGAGAAAATGGAATAGTAGCTTTATCTGGAAAACTGGGCTGAGATGCAGACATGGAAGCTGTGGGTAATGACTCAAGGTGGAATGGAATGTGTAGAAAGAAAAATTGGCCCACTCACTTGGGACTTGAAATACAAAACATTTTTTTTGGGGGGGGGAGGAGTCATGAAATTACTGAACATCCATTGGTTGACACTTTCTGAATATTTGTAGATACATGGTAAGTATATGATTAACACTACCAGAACAGATCTACTGAGCTAGATCTTAGCTGATTAGTGGAATGTTACACTCTTTCATGAACTATTTCTTCCCATTCATAGCTATAAAAAGACACAAAAGTCTCTTAAAATTTAGCATGTGTTTCTTTTGTTGGCTATATTTCTTTCCATGAACATAATGAACGATACTATTACCTGCAAAACAAATAAAGGTAGTAAAGTTTAGAATTCATAAATAGTGAATTTTAAAAAGTCTATCTATCTGTCTATCTATCTATCTATCTATCTATCTATGAAAATTATAGCTTCCTCGCTTGCTAAGTTATTAAAAATAGTAATTTTCTTGGAAATAGAGATGCTCCCAAGTTATAATGATAACTTCTCTTTAAAAATATTTTGTTTAAATGGGTATAGGATTTTTGTTCAGGTTAGCCTTGAACTAATGCAGTAGCTACAACTATAAAAAGAAAAAAGAAAAAAAAAACCTTCTTTCATGTGCCTGCCCACTGAGAGTACCAGGCTGTGCCACCATCCCTGGCTCTTGTGGTTCAATTCTATGTGAATGTGGGTGACTATTAGAGTCAAGGCCAAAGTAGACTTTTTTTTTTCATAAGGATGGAAACAGTTTTCAGCTCATCTGATGATTAAATCTTATATATCAACTTTAATGATCATCATAAATTCTAGCTTTACAACATCTTGCACAAAATATAGTTCAAATTTACTGCATTGAGTAACATAGAATTTTCTTCTTATTCAATAAAGTACCTTACAAATGTTGTAACACCTGTGCTGCCATTAATAAATGTGAAAATCTCATGCTTCCCTAGAGAACTTCAATATATTACTTTATTGAGTGTCACTACTTTCTACATATGCCAAAAAATTCAAGATGCTGCCTTTACTTTCTAGAGGTATCGTTACCATGCATTGCAGTTACACAGTACAATAATAATACTTGCCTTAAATTTTACAGACATTTAAGCATTTTTTAAACACTTATTCTTCTCTCATACATTACATCCCAACCTTCAGACCATAGTTGTCCCTCCTTCCACTCCTCCCAGTTCCTCCCTTCACCTTCTCACTCCCCCAGATTCACTTCTCCTCTGTTTCCCTTAAAAAAAAAGATAGGCTTCCCAGGAATATCTATCAAAAAGATACAATAAGGCTGGACAATAACCTTAGAATCAACACTGGATGAAACAACCCAGTAGGAGGAAAAGGGTCCCAAACACAGGCAAAAGAGTCAGAGACACAGCCCCCGACTCCCATTTTGAGAGTCTATCTTGGTTAAGGTTTCTATTGCTGTGAAGAGACACCATTACCTCTTATAAAGGAAAACATTTTACTGGGGTGGGTGTTATTCATTAAGTGGCACTATTTACCATGTGAGAAAAGCCACAAGGTACAGCAAAATCCACTATAAGAGTTTATTAAGGGAAGAGAATATGAAAGATGTGCATAGGCCTGTGGTTGTATTGTGTTCCCCAAAATATCGTGCACTCTAATAAACTTATCTGGGGTCTGAGACAGAACAGCCACAATACTAAACATAGAGGATAGGCAGTGGTAGCACACGCCTTTAATCCTAGCATTCCAGAGGTAGAAATCACTCTGGATCTCTGTGAGTTCAAGGCCATATTGGAAACAGCCAGGCATGGTGACACACACCTTTAATCCTAAGAAGTGAGCCTTTAATCCCAGGGAGTGATAGCAGAAAACAGAAAGATATATAAGGCGTGAAGACCAGAAACTAGAAGCATTTGGCTGGTTAAGCTTTTAGGCTTTTGAGCAACAGTTCAGCTGAGATCCATTCTGGATGAGGACTCAGAGGCTTCCAGTCTGAGGAAACAGGATCAGCTGAGGAACTGGCAAGGTGAGGTAGCTGTGGCTTGTTCTGCTTCTCTGAACTTCCAGCATTCACCCCAATAACTGGCCTCAGGTTTGTTTTTATTAATAAGAACTTTTAAGATTCCTGCTACATCGACCTATGAAATGATTGTGTAGGACTGGGGGAGGGATAAGTGAAACCCTATTTTATAGGCTCCCCTCCACACATATGCACATATGGGCTTACATAGCTATGCCACTCATGTGCATAGATTATGAAATCATGTAGCACATGGATTACGTAGGATGTAAGGCCCAGGGATAGCTAAGCATCTTGCCAGCACATGCGCAGTTGTGTAGCTGGGGGAGTGGCTAGGAATTCTAATCTTGGGTGGCTCCCATAGAGTTCAGGGATTTAGTTCATTATCATCACAGTTGGACATGGTAGCATGTGGGCAGACGTGGTGCTAGAGAATGGCTAAGAATCCTATATCTTACAGGCTACAGGAAACGGTCTCAGTGTTACACTGAGAGAAGCTTGAGCAAAAGAGACCTCCAATGTGGTGGTATTGTGTTCCCCAAAATATTGTGCACCCTTATAAACTTATCTGGGGTCAGAGACAGAACAGCCACTAGATACAAAGGCTAGAAAATGGTGGCACTCACACCTTTAATCCTAGCATTCCAGAGGTAGAAATCACTCTGGATCTCTGTGAGTTCAAGGCCACATTGGAAACAGCCAGGCAAAGGTGACACACACCTTTAACCCTAAGAAGTGAGCCTTTAATCCCAGGAAGTGATGGCAAAAACAGAAAGATATATAAGGCATGAAGACTAGAAACTAGAAGCATTTGGCTGGTTAAGCTTTTAGGCTTCTAACAACAGTTCAGCTGAGATCCATTCTCCATTCAGATATGAGGACTCAGAGGCTTCTAGTCTGAGGAAATAGGATCAGTTGAGGAACTGGCAAGGTGAGGTAGCTGTGGCTTGTTCTGCTTCCCTGATCTTCCAGCGTTCACCCCAATATTGGCTCCGGGTTTGATTTCATTGATAAGAACTTTTAAGATTTATGCTATACTCCAAGCCCACCCTCACAGTGACACACTTCCTCCAGCAAGACCACACCTGCTTCAACAAGGCCACACCTCCTAATAGTGTCACTTTCTGTGGGGGCCATTTTATTTCAAACTACAATATTCCACTCCATGTCCCCTAAAGGCTTGTGGCCATATCATAATGCAAAAATTCATTCAGTTGAACTTCAAAATCTCCCCTAGTCTATAACAGTCTCAAACTTACTTAAAAGTCTGAAGTTCAAAGTCTCTTTTGAGACTCATGGCTATCTCATAACTTGTAATCCCCTATAAAATTAAAATAAAAAAGCAGATTACATACTTGCGACATATAATGTCACAAGATATACATCACAGTTCCAAGACATAGGGAAGGGAGCATAGTGAAGAAATACTGGGCCAAAGCAAGACCAAAAATCAGCTGGGCAAACTCCAAATTCTGCATCTCTGTGTCTGATGTCAAAACACTCTTCAGATTACCAATTCCATTCAGCCTTGTTGACTACAACACACTCCTTTCTCTTGTGAGGCCTCTACTCCTTGTTATCAGCTCTCCTCAGCAGTCATCATAGACTCTGGCATCTCTAACCTCTCGGGTTCTCCAAGGCAATCCAGGCTTCAACTTCACAGCTTCACTCAACGGTCTCTCTACTAGGCCTCCATTCAGGGACACCACTGACACATTCCTGGCCTCAGTGGCTTTCCTTAGTCTCAGGTGCAATTTCCATAGCCCTTTCTTCTATCCTTAACTCCAGAACCATGTGGCTGAAGCTGCCAACTTCTGCTGCTTACTGGGGCTGGAACACAGCCCCCTTGTTCAGTTACATCTTAAGCAGCATTCTGTTTTCATTGCCTAACCATGGCTGTCCTGAAACTGGATCTCTAGACCAGGCGGGCCTCAGACTCAGAGATCTGCCAGCCTCTGCCTTCTGAGTGCTGGGATAAGAGACATGAATCATGACACCCAGCTATAAGCTTTTCTCTAATTCCTTTTCACAAATTGGAAATTTAGCTGGGTGGGATCTTGCCCTGAGGTCACCACTCCCTTTATTCCATTTCTTAATCTGTTTATCTCCTTGACCACAGAATTTAGATCCATTCCACTTCCTGATAACTCTTTTCTCAATCTGTACATTCTATATTTTTATTTGCTCAGCTTGCTACTTTTCATTATAAATCTTCATCTGAGTTAACACTATTAACTACAGGACAGAGTCTATACTAGGCTGTTTTGAGATTTCCTCTGCCAAAGGAATTAATCCAATACTCTTCACTTTAGTCTCAGGCAGACTTTTTGGACAAGGGCAAAAAGCAGCCACATTCTTCACCAAATTATCACAAGAATGATTTCTAGGCAACATCCTAAAATTCTTTTCCTCTGAAACCTTTTGAGCAAGCTCTCAACAGTTCACATCATTATTAGCACCATTATCTTCCATGCTTCTACTAGTATGGCCCATTAAGCAGCACTTAAAGCATTCACTGCTTTCCTAACTCAAACTCCCAAATTCCAAATTCCTCCAAACTAAAACATGGTCAGGCCTATCACAGTAATACTCCTGTCTCTGGTACCAATTTTTGTCTGAGTTAGGGTTTCTATTGCTGTGAAGAAACACCATGACTATGGTAATTCTTACAAAGGAAAATATTTAATTGGGGTGGCTTGCTTATAGTTCAGAGATTTAGTCCATTATCATCATAGTGGGACATGGTGGCATGTAGGCAGACTTGGTGCTGGAGAAGTAGCTGAGAGTTCTACATCTTTCAGACAACAGGAAATGGTCTCAGTGTCACACTGAGGGAAGCTTGAGCAAAAGAGACCTCAAAGCCCACCCCCACAGTGATATGGAAATATAGGATATAGATAAGATAGGATAAAAGGGTGGATTATTGAACCTACTTTTAAAGAGCAACTTGTTTAAAATGTTTTACATTGGTATAGATTTTAGTTTATTGATACAAATTTAGAGTTGACTTTGTTCTACTATATATATATTTCTACTCATGTTTACAGTATTATGTTTATGTATCTCATTTAGATTGTAATGGATAATCAAGAAATAGAGATTAATAATTAGTCTTCTATGATAGTCAAACTTATAGTCATGTTAAGTTTTCTAGGTATACATAGATATAATTCAATTAGGTAGGTAATCTTCAAACACTTCAAAGACCTACAGAATATGGAATTTAAAATGTTTTAAAAATTTAGACTTTCTGGACAGTGAGACATGTCTGCTCCTGGCAGCACCAATTTACTTCAGAGAGGAGGATGGGCACTGAAGACACTTTATATGGGATTTATCTTCTTCTTGGCAAAAAATTGGGCAAGAAACTGTTCTTTCCCATACTGCTTGATTGACTGGACATGCAGGACCCATAGAAAGGTAATCACTGAACTTTGCTTGGCAAAGTGGTCCGTCAGGTTCCTGCTTTGTAGAGGAAACTGCCAGGCATTCTATAGGACACAAAGAAGTGACTGAGAGACTCTAGACCTATGGGCTGAATATAGATGCCCCAACTTTACAGAGGAACTTTGGATGACTGTACAGATTGCCAGCTGTCTCTGTCTACTCTCACAAGACTCCCGAAAGTTGTTGCATCCTTCTCCCATTTCTCAGGTATTAATATTATACCCTTCTGAGGTCTTTGATGTAGTTGAAGACTGGATAGTTATAATTTCCTTAGTTATGATAAAAGATAAGTTAGATATAAGACCTTGGACTCACAAATATAGGATAGATAAGATACCTTCTTTAATTTTGCCAAATACAAATAGACTAGATATTGTAACTATAATTCTTGCTTGATAATTGTTTTGTTATGTGTAAATTTACTATGTTAAAGTTAAAATTATGGTGATATTTTACTTGTACTGAAATGTGATTTTATTTGTATATTAATAAATAAAGTTGCCCAGGGGTCAGAACTATTAGAGCCACAGCAAAAGCTGGATGGTGGTGGTGCATGTCTTTAATCCCAGCACTTGGTAGGTAGAACTAGGTAGATCTCTGTGTGTTCAAGGATATAGCCAGCATTGGAGACACATGCCTTTAATCTCAATACCAACCATAGAAGACCTGGAGGTCTGTACAGACAGGCAGTGACAAGGCAGTCATGTGGTTGGGTTTACAACCAATGAGAAGGCAGAACAGGAAGTCTATATAAAAACAGACAGGAAGTAGGTCTCTTTCAGAGAGGTCTCTTTCGGAGAGTCAGGACCACCATGAAAAGAAGGGTAAGGTTTTTAGCTCTTAGCTCTGGCCTCTTGGCTTTCTTCTTTGCATTGGTTCTGTGTTTCTTATTTAATAACACGGTTGGTTACATCTACATAAAATCTTCCTTTAAAAAAAAAAGAAAAGGGGAAGTGCTTTGGATATCACTTTGTATAAATAAAATGCTAATGGGCCAGTAACCAGGCAGGAAGTATAGGCGGGACAAGTAGAGGAGAGAATTCTGGGAACAGAAAGGCTGAGTGAGGAAACGCCAGTCCACCATCCAGGGAACAGCATGTAACAGGCACACAGGTAAAGCCATGGAATAAGTGGCAACATCTAGATTAACAGAAATGGGCTAAGTTTAAGTGTAAGAGCTAGTTAGTAGTAGGCCTGAGCTAATGGCCCAGCAGTTTTAAATAAATATTAGCTTGTGTGTGTTTATTTGGGTCTGAGTGGCTGTGGAAGCACAAGGATGCAGGATCCAGGTGGACACAGGAAAACTTCAACTACACCATAGTGACATATTTCCACCAATAAGGCCACACCTACTTCAACAAGGCCACACCTCCTAATAGTGCCACTCCCTTTGGGGGTTATTTTCTTTCAAACCACCACTGAATCCTACAAGAACACCAAGCTACACAACCATAAGGCATATGCAGAAGACATAGCTCAGAACAATACAGGGTCTGTGTTTATCATGTCAGTCTCTGTGAGGCCCTATGAGCCCTACTTAGTTGATTCTGTGGCCCTTGACCCCTCTGGCTCCTACAACCCTTTCTTCCCATCTTCTATGGTGTTCCTCTGGCTTCTTCAAGTGTTTGTGGCTTTCTGCTTCTGCTTCCATCAGTTGCCCCTCTGATGACAATTGGGCTAGGCACCAATATAAGTATAACAAAATATCATTAGGACTCATTTTATAGTCTTTTTTTTTTTTTGCCAGTTGTGTTGGGTTATATTCTGGTTCTCTGGGATGTCCTGCCTATGGTTCCTGACCATCCAGTCAATGTCAGGTATAGGCTCCCTCTCCTCATGTGGGCCTCAAATTGGACCAGTCATTGGTTGCCCACTCCTACAAGCTCTATGCCGCCATTGTTCTAATATATCTTATAGGCTGGACAAATTACAGGTCGCAGGTTTTGTGGCTGGGTTTCTGTTCCAGTCTCACTGCTAGGAGCCTTGCCTGTTTATAAAAGGTGGCCAGTTTGGGCTCCATATACCCCATACTAGAAGACTTTGCTAGAGTCATTCTCTTAGATTCCAAAAAGTTTCTGTTGCATTAGGGTTCTATATCACCTCCTACCCACAAATTCCTCCCATTTCTAGTCATCTCTCCCAATACTTTCTCCTTTCCTCCCTCCCAACCCCACCTGATCCCTCCTGTTCCCATCCTCATCTGCCCTTATTCCCCCCAAAAATCTATTCTATTTTCCCTTCCCAGGGAGATCCATGTGTCCCTCCTCAGGCCCCCATTACTTAGCCTCTCTATGTCTGTGGATTGTAGCTTAATTATCCATTACTTTAACAGCTAATATCCACTTATCAGTAATAAGTGTACATATCATGTTTGTCTTTCTTCACCTGGGATATCTCACCCAGGATGATCTTTTCTAGTTCCATCCATTTTTCTTCAAATTTCTTGATGTCATTGTTTTTAATAGCTAAGTAATATTCCATTGTGTAGATGTATCATATTTTCTTTATCCATTCTTCATTTGAGGGACATCTAGATTTCTAGCTATTAAGAATAGAGCTGCAATACACATGGTTGTGCCAAGTGTCCTTCTGGTAAGATGGAGTGTCTTTTGGATATATGACCAAGAGTAGTATAGTTGGGTCTTGAGGTAGATCTGTTCACAATTTTTTAAGGAACTACATACTGGCTGTACTAATTTGCACTTCCATCACCAATGGAGGAGTGTTCCCCTTGCTTTACATCCTTGCCAGCATGAGCTGTCATTAGTGTTTTTGATCTTAGCCATTCTGACAGATGTAAGATGGAATCTCGGTGTCATTTTGATTTGCATTTCCCTGATGGCTAAGGATATTGAACATTTCTTTAAGTGTTTCTCAGCCATTTGAATTCCTCTGGTGAGAATTCTCTGTTTAGGTCTGTACCCCATTTTGAAAATTAGATTATTTGGTTTGTTAATGTCTAGTTTTTTGAGTTCTTTATATATTTTGGATATTAGCCCTCTTATGGATGTGGAGTTGGTGAAAATCTTTTCCCATTGTGTTGGCTGCTTTTTGTTCTATTGACTGTGTCTTCTTCCTTCAGTTTTGTGAAGTCCCATTTATTGATTATTGTCCTTAGTAACGGTGCTATTAGTGTTCTGTTCAGGAAGTTATCTCCTGTGCCAATGAGTTCAAGGTTATTCTTATTCTATACTTTTTCTTCTATCAGATTTAGTGTATCTGGTTATCTGTTGAGGTCTTTGATACACTTGGACTTGAGTTTCATACAGGGTGATAGATATGGATCAATTTGTATTCTTCTACATGGAGACATACAGTTGGACCAGCACTGTATGTTGAAGATGTTTTCCTTTTTTCCATTCTATATTTCCAGCTTCTTTATAAAAAAAAAAATCAGGTGTCCATAGGTATGTAGATTTATATCTGGGTCTTCAATTTAATTCCATTGATCAATGTTTTATGGCGATACTCGGGGATGGTAATATAGGATATTCTTTTATTGTACAGGGCCATTTTAGCTATTCTGGGTCTTTTGTGTTGCCATATGAAGTTGACAATTGTCTTTTCAAGTTCTGTAAAAATATTAATGGAATTTTGATGGGGATTGCATTGAATCTGCAGATTGTTTTTGGTAGGATGGCCATTTTTGCTATATCAATCTTATCAATCCATGTGTATGGGAGATCTTTCCATTTTCTGTTATCTTCTTCAGGTTCTTCAAAGTCTTGATCAAGTTTTGTCATATAAGTCTTTCATTTACTTGTTTAAAGTTACCTCAAAATATTTTATATTATTTGTGACTATTGCAAAGGGTATTGATTCCACAACCCTGTCTGTGGGCAGCTAGAGAATGAAGAATGGAAAGACACACAGAAACATGTACAGTGAAGTAGGATCTGGTGGGCTTCTCTAACAGCTACCACAGATTTGTAATTCAGAACCTCAAGCAGATTTATTAGCTACAGATCGGGGGAAGAGTTAGCTAGTCTCCCAAGAATTCTCTGTATAGATTCCCAAGGTCTTGTTCAGCACTCTATCATCTGAGCTACACGCCCAACTCTTTTTTTTTTAATCCTAAACACACTTCAGATGAATGTTTACTTGCCCCACTTGACGAATATGGCCTTTATATAAGTTAACAATGGCTTCCATATGACTAAGCACTAGGACCAATGACTGACCTTCATCCTAAATGTTAAAGTCACTTAACAACTCTAGTCGGTTCTTCTTTTCTCCTGCAGAGTCTTCACTCTAATTTCAGGAGTACCGTCCTGCCTTCTCCTGCCTTATCAGCAGCTCCCCTAGACTGCCTCATTTGCCTCCCAAACTCATAGTTCAGAGAGACTCCAGAGAATCATCTTCAGTTGCTTCTGTCTGTATGCATTCTGGTTCTGGTTCTAGAGTCACTTCTCTAATACTGCAATCTGCTGATGCTCACCTTTGTGTCTCTTGTCTAGACTTTTACTTTGAACACCAGGCTTATATACATCTATCCTCTCTGCGTACACTTAACATGTCAAGTCACATACTTAAAACAGACTTCTTGGTGTCTCCCACCTTCAATACTGTTCAGCATTTTTAATCTCCATGGATCTGAACTCAGCCCTCACAACTAATTGCTTAGGCACAAAGTCCTGAAAGTAACCTATGATTCTTTTCTTCTTTGATGCCTCCCTAGTTTCAGATTGTCAGGAAATTTTGTTGGTAATTTCTTCAAAATACCCTAATGTTAATCGCTTTTAATTATTGTTTCTGTTTTGGTCTAAGCCACCATCATTGCTTGTATGTATGACCAACAGCTTCTTTAACAGTTTTCTCTGATATTATTCATCTGTCAAAGAGTTTATTCTCAACACAACTGTTAAATCAATACTGCTAAAGTATGTCACATCATGCTATTCTGCTCACAATGCAAACCTCAGGCCATTGCCTACTGATGTTGTTGTATATACAAGCATAGATCATTGCAGAAGCTCCTGGGATCAAGTACTTGTCTCTCCCCACCCCATCCCCCCCCCCCTTTTTTTTTTTACTTGAAACTCCTTTCCCAGTTCTTCACTCTGCCAGTGATTCCAGCCTATGTGAGATTTCTTAACCATTGTAAGTGATTTCATATGGTAGTACCTTTGTGGTGGCCTTCCCTATACCTGGCCGTCCTCTTTCCATGAATACTGAGGGCTGCTTCTTCTAGTTTCCTCAAGCTTTGCTTAGAGATCAGTGTTTGAATGAGAACTGCTGTGAATGCTCCATGCTGTAGCCTGCCTCACCTTGGCATTCCCATTGCCGCTAACTTGCTCTACATTTCTTCTCCTTCTATGTATCGCTTAACATATGAGGTATGTAACAGAAATCACATTACCTATTACTTCAACCAAATAAGTGTATTGAAGGCTCTTGGTGAACACTGAGTCTGTTGTCCTGATTGATCAAAAGGCTATTTTGCTACATAAGCATCATTGTCCATAACACTTTATCTATTCAAACTGTTATTTTCCTATAGTGAACTCACAGGGTTAGGATTCCTGGGAAAACTATAATTTTTAAAATTCTTGGAAATATGAAGAAATTGCCTTTCAAATGGACTATTAAATTTATATTCTCAACAATATTATACTTCACTGAGTATTGTGTTGTTATTTTTGAAAATTTAATTGATATAAATGTAATTATGTTAATGATGAAACTCTAATTCGTGTTATATTAAATGTCATCTTTTTTATATTTATATATTTTTTCCTTTTATGTCACCTGCACCTGACCTTGGTCCAATTACAATTAATGTCTTTATGCTTTATTTTCTTGTCTATTTTTAACTGTATGTCTTAAATCAACATCTATCTTCTTTGACTGTTTATACCATAACTATTATACATTTATTGCCATTAAAAATTTAGGCTAATTTTATGATTTATAAGCCCTCAACAGGTTTATTTCTAATTATTGCAGAGAGAAAAAGATTTCCTGGTAAATTTTAAATGTTTGTATTTTTTTTCCATCTTACAGTTTATGGAGCTCATTACAGATCTATAGATGAAATCTACATGAAAGGTTTCAAGTATTAGTAGTAAATGTTATTTGTGAATAGTGTTTAATAGCCTCACAAAAATGTGGCCAAAGCACAAGTCAAGTAGAGCATAGAAAGGCAGAAGCTTAATGCCTGAGCAAAGACGACTTAGAAACATTCTTCCATTGATAAACTGTCAGTATCAATTGTACTTTAAAATTTTCCTCTTCTTAGAATTTATTCTCTGCTACCAATTTCTCGTCAAGGAGAATGACATTGATTGTAGATAATTGAGGCTGAACTTTTGGGGTGATTTTTAAAGGTGACTTTGAATCTCTTCATATTTTGCTTGTTGGTATTTTAAAGATCTAATGATAATGATCTTACATTTGCAAGCAGGGCAAACTTAAAAAAAAATCATCTCCCATTACCGCAGAGACCCTGTCAGAGACAATTCATTCTATTGGATTCTCTTTTTGTTTGTTTTGTTTTATCTTCAGTAGCAATTATATATGGTTTCTTTTCCTTTATTGCATTACATGTTCAAAAACCTTTACCCTAAAGAGTGAATTTATACTGATAGAATGCAGAAAGATCAAGCTTGTGCCATAAGAGATGCTACCATCCTAGGGGTTAAATGTGGCTTCTATTTATCTATGATCAGCAACATCACTAACAATGATGAGGTGAGAATGAAGGAGGTCTTTGGACCTAAAGAGAATTTAAGTAAGTGCAATGTAATTACCCATGCTGGACTTAAGACAGAATGACAAGGTTAACATCCTCACTAACATTCATCCTAATTGAAGAAAATTGAAACTAACATCAGCTACTTTCCTCAAATGTGAGTCATACATCTTTTCCTAGTGCCTTTCATTTTCTCTTTATTGATAGTCTCCCAGCAAGAATCAGATTTTATCTAAGTTAGTTATCTGTTACTTTATAAACTATTGTTCTTGCAGGATATGAAAATGTAAGTTAGTTGTTAAGAATTCTGAAATGTGAGGAGATCTGTGTTTTTGCTGGTGTCTAAGCTAAGGAAAAAGCCAGGAATAAACATCCTCTTTCCTAAGAAACCCTCACTATGCAGTATGGCATAGTTCCATGATGTATACTTTGATGTTATTCTATTCTCACACATTGAATTGCCTAAATCTATGGAAATATTAAAATACAGAATTTTGAATAATTATCTTATGAAATATCCCCCAACTTCTGTTAGAAAACAAAGATTCCTGTAAATGTTGTATGATTGACTAGTTTTTATTCTTGTCTTCCTCCATGAAAATATGAAATTTTGGGGAGTAGAGACAATAGTTTTCTATATTTAATTAGTACTAGCATAATACATGAAGAGCTGACACCACAGATTCTCCATATAAAATACTGAAAGCTTCTCATGAGATTATTCACATCCTCACCACTACCTGGAAAGTCTTCAAGAAACAGAGGACTACAATTTCTCTTTCTTTTCAGATTTAGCTTTTCTTTGAGTCATATCCTTTTCTCTTAATTTCCAGATTATTCTTAATACACTTCTAATGTCAAAATATTTTCTTATTTGTTTTCGACCAGAAGCCACTATTGCCCTACATGTGTCCAATTAACAATGAAGTTCCTAACTCTTACTGTTATGCATAGGATTTCTTATCCAAATCCAGTTAAAAGTAATGAATACAAGGTGGACATTGTAATTGTGTATGTGTAGGGGGCTATTAATTTATATTTCAAATGAGCTGATTGTTATTTGTTCTCAAATGGCTCTAGACACACAGCAGGGTGTGTGCACTATGACTAGCTGGGTATACTAGCAAGGCAACCTGAAGGTAAAGGAAAGCTTCAAGGAAACTGGGGTAGGCCTGGGTTTCTTTTTTGTTTAATGATTAAGTTTCTCATGAGATTAGGCACCAGCACAATTGGTAAAATACAGTTGGGAGCCCATAGCAAAAGACAGAGGGAGAAGTATTATATAGACGAAAATCCCATAGACTAAAAGAAAACATGATTTTTTTAATTTAAATTTTCATTTTTTTCATCATTTTACCTGTTCACACTGTAATAAAACTGAGCATTAGATTCAAGCAAAGGATAGAAAAACTTTTAAGTCATTATCTGTCAATTAACAGTTGTCTTATTTTACTTTGTTCTGTTGACACTTTTCAGAGCTCAAGACATTGGCTGTGACTCAGTTCTGGCCATTACCTGAAACTGTGAGTTCATAGCCTGGCTTAGGACAGCCATCAGTCAGAAATACTGCAGCAGTACAAGGGATGCTACTCATGCAGAACTTCCAGCCCAACTTACACCCATCCATTATTGATAACTGCTAAGAAATATCTAGTGCCATGGGGTTTACAGCACAATCTTCTGACAGAACAGGTTCTGATCATTTCCAAAATTCTTATGATAAGTAAATTTATACTTGTGCTGAACTTTTTTGCCCCCAGATATTTTTCCAAACCACAACAAATTATGTTTGTAAGTCCATTTAAAGTCTAGTTAACTAGTATTTGATTAGCTCTACATAGATGATTAATACGACTCAGAATGCTTCTGAGTTATCTTCCACAACCATTAATTTAGACTGAATCAAGTGCTATTTTAATCTTTTTTGACTTGCATTATTTTATGTTCATAACAGGTTAACAGTGTCAGGATTAGATTTGCTGTAAAATTCCATATCTGTGTGTGGAAAATGAATATGATGCCATTTGCTACATAAATTTGTTTCATTTTAACAAATATCCTCTCTCTCTTTTGAGAATTCTATATATGAGCCTTATGTTTACATCATTTCCATCCCCCTCTCTCTCCACCTCCAACTGAATTTCCATACCATGCCTTCTCAGATTCTCAAATTCATGACTTCCTCTCCTATAATTATTATTGTTACACACACACACACACACACACACACACACACACACACACACACACACACACACGGTACTCAGTCCTTTGTGTTGCTTGTATATCTGTGTGTTTACAGCTAATCACATGGAATTAGATAACCTGCCAAGGAGACTCATCCCTATAGAAAACCAGTTCTCCCGTTCTTAGCAGCAATGATGGCCTTCATCTAAAGTGCCTTGTTAAATTTCCTACATCCACATGGCATATTGCTTTCTTTCTCTATAATGCTCTCTTTCTCACAGAGTTTTGTTTTTTGTTTTTTGCTATTTGTTTTTTGGGAGTTTTTTTTGGTCATTCTTAAAGATCAAATTCAATGTCTAATGCTATTTCCTAGAATTCTTGCTTAACTGCTCAGCTAAAACCAAACTATGGCCTATGCTAACTTAGAAGAGATACATGGAAAGAGGAAAATAGAGACAAACATATTAAGTCAGTTCTTCTCACCTATCATTATATGCAGTAGACTCTGCCTTCGAAATATGACTAAAATTTTTGACAAATCTAGCATATTACATTTTTACATAACAGTGGTCTAGACACCTTCCTTTTCAAGGATTGTTGGGGCAGAAATTTACTGTTCTCTCTTCATCTAATCTTCTCTTTGTGTATTCTATCCTTTATCTATTAGGTCTCTCTTATACCAAGCAAGATCATCATGATTGTTACTCAACTTGCCACGACTTAGAATCATCTGAGAAGAGAGTGTCAAGTGATTGTCTTTATTGGGTTGGTTTGTGGGCATATCTGTGGGTGATTTTCTTGATTGTTAATTCATGTGAGAAGTCCAACCCTTTCATGTGTATAACCATTCCCTAGGCAAATGATCTTTCAATATATAGGACTGAAGAAATATAAAAGCAAGCAGACATCATGAATGCATTGACTCTTTTCTCTTCTTGACTTTGAGTGTGGTGTGACCACCTACCTCAAGCTTCCAATTCTATTAGTTCCCTAAAATGAGAACCTGGAAGGACAAACCAAATGAATCCTTTCCTCTTCTTGGTTGTTTTGGATCAGAATAATTTTTAAAACTGCAACAGAATTGAACTAGAATGGAAACTGGTACCAGAGAAGTGGGATTGTTGCTGTGATGTGCCTGACCGTGTTACTTTTTATGCTTTTGAGCTATTTTGTTGAAAGATTGTGAATGTGATTGGAACTTTGGACTGAAATACCTGTTTAGTACTCTGAATTTCATGGTTCATTCTTGTGGGAGTGTAGAAAAGACTAGTGGTGAGGGAAACATTCACTGTGGAGGACTAGCTCATGAGATTTCAGAGGAGATTAAGGACTTTATCAAGAATTGGGCCAAGGGATATTCATTTGATAGTTTTTTTTTTTTTTTGGCTTGGAAATTGTGTGCTGATTATGCTAGAGCTGAAGAAGCAGCTGTAACTGTCAAAGAAATCAGCACCAATGAAGTAAAATCATTTGTACTTCACTGGGACAATAGAAACATGTTTCTTCAGGATCAGTACACAGAAGATACCAAGAGTGCCAGACTACATAGTGAACTTTTACTAGAACATGGCCATGTGTAATTGTCATCCATGCTATACTGACTTTGAATTATTTAAGGAGCAAAAATGAGGGGCCATTGCAATGGCTAAAGTTTGGCACCTCATGGCAGGGTTGGAGTCCTTGCAGAGAATTCTTCAGAGGGCACTGATAAAGGAGAAGTCTCAGTTGCAGAAGATCCCAGGATACTGAAGAAAATCAGACCTGTGGATGTCTGCCAAGGATAGCTACAGATGGAGAGTGGAGTTAACTCATGCCTGCAGGAGAAGCTGTACATGCTCCAGATCTTAGACTAGAGAAGTGGGACTGCCCATGACTTCGAAGCCCAGAAGGTACCAAGTCCATGTTACACATTGAGCTACAGAATTTGGAATTACACTACTGAATTTTGGTTTTATGATAATATGACTGATTTTATATCCTGATTACTGCCTGATGGAATAACAATTTTTAACCTTGTAACTTCGTTTTTATAGGAGCTCATAGTTAAGACACATTGGCTTTTTTTTTTTTTTTTTGGTTTTTCGAGACAGAGTTTCTCTGTAGTTTTGCGCCTTTCCTGGAACTTACTTTGTAGACCAGGATGGCCTCGAACTCACAGAGATCCACCTGCCTCTGCCTCCTGAGTGCTGGGATTAAAGGCGTGCGCCACCACCGCCCGGCTCACATTGGCTTTTTTTTAAAATTTTCTCTCATATATTACATCTGACTGCAGTTTTCTCTCCTTCCTCTCCTCCCAGTGCCCCAACTTCCCACCTCCATTTTGTTATAGGCCCACTCCTCCTCCATTGTTTCCCTTCAGAAAAGGGCAGGCCTCCAAGGGTTATCAACCAAACATGGCATATCAAGTTGTAACAAGACTAGGCACCTTCCCTTATATTAAAGCTGGAAAAGGCAACCCAGTAGGAGAAAAATGGTCCCAAAAGAAGGTAAAAAAGTCAGAGACAGCCCCCATTCACAGTGTTAAGAGTCCCACAAGAATATCAAACTATACAACCATGACATGACACATATGTATAGGGCCCAGGTCAGACCCATGTAGGCTACCTGATTGTAGTAGATTCAGTCTCTGTGAGGTTCTGTTGGCCAAGTTTAGTTGATTCTATGAGTTTTCTTGTGGTGTTCTTGACCATTTTGGCTCCTCCAATCCTCCCCCACTTTGTAGGATTCCCCAATCTCTGCCTAGCATTTGCCTGTGGGTCTCTGAATCTGTTCTCATCAGTTGCTTGTTGAAGCCTCTCTGAATACAACTATGTTATGCTCCTGTCTATGAGTATAGCTGAGTATCATTAGGAATCAGAAAGAAAAAAATGACACTTTGGACTTTTTTTTTTTAGATTTATTTATTTATTATGTATACGGAAGAGGGTGCCAGATCTCATTACAGATGGTTGTGAGCCACCATGTGGGTGCTGGGAATTGAACTCAGGACCTCTGGAAGAGCAGTCGGTGCTCTTAACTTCTGAGCCATCTCTCCAGCCCCATGGACTTTTTTTAAAAATTGGAGATAGTGAGTATATTGTGTTGTGTTTTGTATTATAAGGTTAACTTGAGACCTTGGGGACAAAGGATGGAAAGTTAAGGTTTAAAGCAATGTGTTCGTTAGTGTGGCAGTTTGACTAAGGGTGGATTATGATGGTTTCAAATGTCAACTTGCCACAATTTAAAATCACCAGGATGAAGAAACTAAATTGAGTAATTGTCTTTATCAGGTTGGACAGTAGATACATCGATAGGGGTTTGTCATGATTGTTCTTTCATGTGGGAAGACCTGGAACATTGCGGCTGGTACCATTTCTTAGGTTGGCGGTCATGAACTATATACAGTAGGATAAATCTAAAATCAAGCAGACATCATGGATGCATCCTTTTCTTTCTGTTCTTAACTATGGATATGTGACGAACTGTCTCTGTTTCCTGTCTCTGGGACTTCCCTGTAATCATGAACTGTAACCTGAATTGTAATTGAAATAATCCCTTGTCTCTGCCTAGTTGCTTTTTCTTTGTCATACTTTGTCATAGAAAGAGAAACAAAACTAGACAGCCATGTTCAGAAATTTGCCTAAGAGTCCCCCAAACCCTTGCATTTCTCAGTTCTCATACCTTTCTCCTCATCCTTTGGCTTAACCTGCAATGGGCAGAGACCTTCCTGCTGTGATTCACATGTGAACCATCATTCCCTGAGTCCACACACTCTGTTTACTTTGATTTTTTGTCTGTTTGTACTGTGATACAAGTTTAATGAGTTGATATTTTTGTTCTTTTGGAAGGTATCTGGTTTCTTCTGTATTATATCCCTATTGCTTATAACACTGTCTGACCTGTAAGAGGATCTTAATAAATATGTGTAAAATAAATTAGTATCCCCCTTTTCACTGAGGGTAGATCTCAGAGATCACATGTCATGTGTCCTAGACAGCAGGACACATGTAGACATCTATTGAGAAGGTATTTCATTTATACATTTGTATATATTTTTCCTTTTTTTCACCATGTGGGTTATTTTCTGTTTGGTGCCTGCTTTCACTGAGCATTAGAGCTGAAACTAGAGCCCACACCTTTAAAAACAAAATCTTACCATGCTGCCTTCATAATATGACAACCACTTTCTGCCGCAGAAAAATGTGGTGGAAGAGGCATGAACATTACCCTATTATTTTTTAAACAGAACAGACTCTATCACGTTCATGTAGATTTCCCAACTCTATCAAAAGCATGCTAGCTGCTGAGTTCACACAAAGGAACTGTGTAATCTGGTAGTAAAATATTGCAATGCAAATAGTGAAATTCAAGCAAAATACAGAGTATAATATTGACACAGAGCCGGGCTCTTTGCCACATTAGCGATCGTGTGTCCTCTCTGGGAGACGTGTGATGCATTGCTGGCTAGCAGCATACCTAGCTCTAAGGATCAGATGAAAAGGTTTACAGATTTCTAAATCAAGGGGCTTTTTTCCTTATTTACTCACTTGCTTTTTTATTCCTTACCTGGCTCCTTGGACAGGAAAATATTTTGAACAATGTTTATCATCCCGAACTAAAAATTTCTTAAGATGGTAAGTGCATACTCACTCCTGCATGACATGCACAAAATCCAGCAGGGAAAGCATAGCTTCCTTATTGTATGTTTTCCATAGTTACGTCGTCTGAGACTTAATTTTATTTATTTTTTCTCTGTTTTCTATTCTTCTTGTCTCCTGGGAGAAGTGTTGCTGCTCACAGTGCAGGTCTTTATAGTTTGATTTACTTGTCATTTTCTTCAATATTTATCAAATGAACAATGTTTGAAAGCTTTTAGTCTATTCCTGGTTTTCGTAACATGCTTGGCGGTAACATATTCTTACTTTGTTTTCCTGTTGAAGAAACATTCCCCCCTTTCCCTTAATCTAATGATGTGTGCAATGATAAGCATTTTTGTGATTATCAAATGTTGTTTTCAAGAATCAACCTTCTGTATTAAGGACTGATGGTATAAATACATTGCCTGCATATTTGCTTAATTCTCAACACTCTTCCCCTATCTGTGTAGAAATTTGTGAACCCTGTTTTGTGAACAGGAAACTGAGACTAAGATCCATTCAATAAGGTCTGCAAAGTCACAGCACTATTAAAGGCTAGAGCCAAGATTTAAACATGAGCCTTCAACTTTTCCAGCTGCTTAAGAATCAGTAAGTTTAATAGCTAACATTCTAGATGAGACGCTTTCCCTACTCACTATACTTTCTGCAAGATAATTGTACTTAATGACCAGTGTGTGTGTGTGTGTGTGTGTGTGTGTGTGTGTGTGTGTGTGTATACATTACTCAAATATTTACTGAAAATAAATCATGATGAAATCAATTAAAAAATTCTCAGGGGTACATACATAATTTTATCACTTACTAAAAACAACCAAATTTTAATAGTGAGGAGATGGTGTGTTTGTTAATTTCATGAGAAGGTCATATCTTGGTTGACTATTGATATTACAGGGTATGTGGCATCTTCAATGCTTTTCAGAGTTAATTGATCTTTAATTTCATTATTGTCAATTTTGAGAATGCCACTTTATTTTTTATTTTTTTCCAAATGTAAGATTTTATCTTAAGCTCCTGAATTTTAATTTCTTACCAGCCTATATCTCAACAGATTTCCACGTGGCTGACAATCACCATTCAAAAACCACCAACAAATAACAAGCTACTGAACTCTGGACTCTGACAACCTATGCCTCAGTTCAGCTGAGAGCAGCTATGGAAGGCATCCTCCCTGTTCCTATAACAGCTGCTAGATAGGTTGAAACAAAAAGAAACTTCCTGACATAAGAGACAATGTAGCTACCAATAATGCCAATTGAGATACAAAAATAAACTAAATTCATCAATAGGTTGATTCATTAGTTAAAACAGTTCTTAAAAGAGAGCACCTGCCCATAAAGCAGGAAACTTCCTGGAATTCTGGGAATTATAGTTCTTAAATGACAGTGCCGGGTTGGGGATTTAGCTCAGTGGTAGAGCGCTTGCCTAGCAAGCACAAGGCCCTGGGTTCGGTCCCCAGCTCTGGAAAAAATAAATAAATAAAAGACAGTGCCTTCCCAGAGATCAGGTTATTTCCTGGAATTCTGCAAGTTCTAGTTCTTAAAAGATAACACCTGCCCAAGGACCAAGTAACTTCCTAGGACTCTGGGAATTGTACTTCTACCAAGTTGAACTCAATCCTCAGTGGAGTCTTTGCCCTGGAGGAGATAGGAATGGGGGGTGAGCTGGGGGAAAGGTAGGGAGGGTGGGAGGAGGGAGAACAAGGGAATTCGTGGCTGATATGTAAAATTAAATTAAATTATAAAATTAAAAAAAATACAAAAAAGGAGAATGACACTTTAAATCAATTTATAGAACATATTAGCAGAGGTATGTTTATGGCGATTTCAGAAATTGCTAGAAATTCTTTCCTATCCCCAATCCAAAATCTATTTAATATTTTTTGTTCCTTGTAAGGTTCAAGCCAGCAATTACTCAAACAGCATTTTTCTTTAAATACAGCAGTGTATCACAATAAAATCCAAATATATGCTAACTTGATATTTCCTTGCTGAAGAAAATATTGTCTTTTTTTTTCTATAATTCCACCATTATTTTTTTCAATAGGTCCAGAAAACAACACATGCAGTGAAGACTGAAGTTGGTAAAAGAGCAGTATAGAATTTGAGCCAGTATGTGTAGGCAGCATTTGTTGGTATTGCCTGGCTTGAGAGAAGGCTCAGAAGTTTTGCAGTGTAACAGCTACTATTGTTACCAGAACATCTCAAATTCATTATGCGTTGTATTTTTAATTAACTTTTTCCATTACACATCCAGAAACCTTTGATTGTCAAAATTTTTTCATGGACTCCCATATGTAGTTTCATATGCAGACTGACTTATAGTTTAAAACCTGTGTTCTAGACCATAACAATTATTTATTTTAGTAATATATTAAATACATGATGTGTCTAGAGATCAGAAAACAATCTTGGATATCAGTCCTCTGTTTCTACCTGTTTTAAAATTGGTGTCTTTTTGTTCTTTTTGTTCACTGCTCCCCATGGCAGGCTAGTTGGCCAATGAATTTCTTGAAATTCTATGGGTATGGGTACCATACCCAGCTTTATGTTGGTTCTGAGGACTGGGAGAAGGGTTCTCATGCTTGTGTGGCAAGCAACTCATCCACTGACCCATGTTCCCAGCCAGGAAATATTTCTTGAATAGTTTTAAAAGTATCTGCGTGGAAGATGGAATGAAATTATAGAGTTCCTTCTTGTCTGCTGCCAATTTCTTTATCCAGCCAATTTCCCACAACCTTTTTCAGGTTCTAGTCCCATAAGTCTCCCAGGTCTCTCATCCATGCCTTCTCTCAATACAATAGTCCAGGTCCCACGTTCAATTTCCACATCTAGTCTGGTAGCCTCTGTATCTGGGATTTCTCTAGGACATACCCTGCCTGCCACCACCCACAGGTCCCTTCTACTCTGCATCCAATCTTTCCACCTGGCCGGATTTCCCATAACCTTCTCCCAGATCTAAACAGTGAGTCTCCCACTTTTCCCCATTCGTGCTTTCTCCTTAGCCACTTTGATTCCCACCTGGAACCACCCCATCTAGCTGAGACCCCTTATCTAGTCCCCAGGCTTTATCTGGCCACCTCTGCCTATAATACAACCAAGCCTTATACTTCTGCCAGGACCCACCCCACCTTTTCTCCAAGCCATAGCCCCCCCTCCACACTACCCTCAACCTTTCCATAAAGTCAGATCTACCCCTACACTCCAGGCTTGGACTAGAAGGCACATCCTGTACACCAGTCTGGTCCCCTCTCTCCACTTGACTTCATCCCACCCAAGCCATTTCCAACCTCTTGGCTGAAATCACGTGCATGTCCTCTCCTCTGCTCAAACGTGCTCTGTCCATGTCAGACTTATAACTAACAAAAGAAATCTAGATGCCCAGATTCATCAGAAAGTTACAAGCCCTATGCAAGTTCAAGGCAGGAACTTCTCTCCAAAACCTACTAGTCCTGCAGAGTGTTTGTCAATGAAAATTATCTAAAGGAAACTCAGGACAAGGAATGTAAAAGAACAACCATGAAATCCATCAAAGAATTCAAGGAGTTTAAGGAAGAAACAAAGAAACAGCTCATTGAAACTATGGGGAAAAAAAAAACTTAAGGAGAAGAAAATGCCTGACTGGTTACAGAGAAAACACAAACATAAGGTTGATGGAAGTGACAAGGAATCTAGTATTTGAAACAGAACTCCATAATGAGATAGAACTATTGAAAAGGACATAGGCTGAAATGAACATGGAATTGAAAAACTCAATGAATCAGCTAGAAAGCTTAAGGAAAGACTTACACGTAGAATGAACCAAGCAGGAAATAGAATATAAGGAACTGAAGATAAGGTAGAGGATCTAGGCCAGATATCCCAAGTCCATGGCATAGACCAGATCTTCAACAAGATCATAGAAGAAAATGTCCCCAAACTAAAGAAAGACACACCTTACAGATAGAACAAGCACACAGAACACCAAACACATAGTACCAGAAAAGAAAGCCCCCACAGCATATCAAAATTAAATTTCTAAGTATACACACACACAAAAAAAAGTGTATTGAAAGCTGCAAAACTCAAGTCACATATAACGAAAAACCCATCAGAATAATAGATTTCTTAGTGGAAAGTTTGAAAACCAGGAGAGCCTGGGGCAATGCATTCAGAGTCCAAAGGATGATGACAGCCAGTCTACACTGTTATAACCAGCAAAAATATCTGTCATAATTGAAGGAGAAAGAAACATATGATATAAACAGCCTCAAAAAATTGTATCCAACAAACCAAGCACAAAGGACATACAAGTAACAATATTTGAGGCTGAAGAGCAGAATAAGCATAGCAGAGGGACTGTGGGAAGATGTATGATGCCATAATTATCAAAGCACAAATTCTCACTGAGAACACAAATAACAACATCAAAAGATCAACAACATGATACAATTAACTCCCATATTTCAATAACTTTAAGTTTCAATAGCCTCAAAATACACAGGCTAACTAAATGAACAAATAATTCCCTCTATCAGTTGTCTATTAAAAAAAAAAAAAACCCTACATCTTTGCTTTAAAGATAGGCACCACTTTAGAACAAAAGGATGGACAAAAGAAACTGATGCTCAGGTGCTGGGGATGTCTTTCTGTATGCTGTGAATGTGTTGCTCTGATTTATTGATAAATAAAATGCTGATTGGCCAGTAACCAGGCAGGAAGTATAGTATAGGCAGAATCAGTAGAGAAGAGAATTCTGGGAAGTGGAAGGCTGAGTCAGGAGACGCTGCCAGCTAAAGCCACCATGAGAAGTAAGATGTAAAGTACCAGTAAGCCACAAGCCACACAGCAACTTATAGATTAATAGAAATGGGTTAATTTAAGATATAACAACTAGATAGCAAGAAACCTGCCACGGCCATACAGTTTATAAGTAATATAAGCATCTGTGTGTTTACTTGGGTCTGAGTGGCTGGGGCAACAGTGGGACTGGAGAAATCTCCAGCTACACTTAGGACAAACAAAACAACAATTAAAAAAAAAATAAAACTTAACAGTCACAAGCCAGATAGCTGCAGACCAAGATGTGGCAGGGTCACTTTAACATTAGTTTACTTAGTTCACTTATTCCGTGTTGCAAAGTGTTGAACCTCCATGGAGGAAGAACAGAACGAGGTAAAAGTTCCCCATCGGAGATAGAAGACACAAGTCCTTGAAGGCCATTGAAAATTTAAATTCACTTTGAATGAGTGGAAGGCTCTATAGGCTTTTGCATAAATACACACCATGATGTAACTAAACATTACCAGTATTGTTGTTATCTGAAGAGGAATATACTATAGTATAATAGCAGCTGAAGTATAACAGTAATAATTGGTTATTATAATACTTCAGGCAGAGAACATAATTTAAAACATATATTAGAGATAGAACTAATACTTGCAAATGAATCATCACCACAGTGTCCTTTCCCAAATGCCATGCATTCTTTGCCTTCTCCTTCACTCTAAAAAGATGTGCTTCTATTCTGCCAAAACTTGTATTTTAGAAAGAATAGTGGGAAGGAAGAATATAATATATGGATAGAAACAAGGGAACATCTGAAGTCGCATTCAGTACTCACAGTGACAGACTCTGATGACTTTAAGGACAGGGCAAAGGAGGTAAAAATCCTTCTGCAGACTGTGGATGTGAACTACTGACCTTCTGGTGGTAACCCACGAAGTCAAAGATTTCTGACCAACAGTTTGGGTGAGGTTGCCATTCTAAAATGAGAAATCATGGTAGAAACAGAAAGGTTGAATTGGAAGATGCAGGAGGACAATACAAATTCATTTTTGGAAGAACTGAATTCAGGGTTCTTGTGACCTTTGGGAACAGTGAGTAATACAAGTGTGGGTTCAGAAATGAGGAATGAGGATGGAGATTCTGACTTATTGCTCAATAGATATGTGCAGCTGTAAGAGCAGTGAAGGGCATTTAAACAGGTTTGGAAGGGGATAAGCACAGTGAGTACCCAACAGAGAGAAACATTTCCATGTAAGAGGTAGGCTAAGCAGTAAAGTGCACAAGTTTCTAGAAGGTGTGGGATAAATTATGAAGTTAGAGGGTAGGGAAGCTAAAGGAATGAGAAAGAATAGTTGATTATGTCAAACATGGTGAACAGTCACAGAATGCAAGGATTTAAAGTAAACCAGTCTATTTAACATAGAACTACTCTGGGACTGCTAACTTGTATAGAAATGGAGAAGGATGGATAGTATCAGTATGACAACTGTTCTGTCAACTAGACAAAGATTTCTTATAGGTTACTACCACATTTTCATCTGTATTTGTTTTATCCCCCTTTCCAAATCATGGCATAAAAGAGATTAGAGATTGACTGCCTGTCTGAATTGGTAACTTAAATTGCAACAGTAGAACACTGACTCCATTTGGTTTGTGCTGTTCGCCTTATACATTTTAAAAATATTATCCTTGACTTAATTTCTACCGAGAAACTTGAGAAAACTGGCATATGTGTTACGTTGAAATGAATTTGTCATTTCCTGCTTTACCATAGACACAGTCTTCTTATTTTAGTGTCACTAAGAATTACTGCCTTTGGTTGCTAATCACTAAAGAGTTGCAAAGTATCCGTTATTTGTGACTGGCACAATCTATTTTGATCACTTTACAGCCTGCATTCAAGGAATGTCACATTCCATTGTGTGCTATGTTAGATCACAATATCATTTTACACTGAATTCCAAATTCTTTACACTCCACCACGAATATATCTGGATGTGAATACCCTAATTTGTGAGCTATATGACTCCTTTGTTCCCTTGTAATAGATGTCATGCTAAACTGTCCTTCATACCCCAAAGACAGTGTTCCTTTCCTATAAAGCACCCCATTATTCCCACTTCCAGTGTAGAGCTTTTGTAGTTTTGCTCTGTGCCTCATTCATGTCCTCTCTAATAAAGGCCTCTTTGTAACATGCACATTAGTAGAACTCTCTAAATCTCAGGTTCTCTAGAAGAACTCCACAGAAAAGAAAAGAGAAATATTAGCATATGTATATTTAGAGCAAATATAAATAATAGAATGACCAACTAAGAGTTTCAGTCCCCTAGATAATGATGGAGACGCCATGACGAACTTGTGATCAGTTTTCACGTATTTTTCTGAAGCAATGCCTCACTTTGCCTGCCTTAAAAATGTTTACCTACTTATTATACTTTCGCCTTACTGTACTTTCACCTTTGACCTCACATTTTCAATGTTAGAAACTTATGCATATTCAGATACGAAAAATTTCCATAAGGTTCTTTGTATCGGGTAAAAACATTTGAATCAAGTGTAAGAATTTTTGGATTTTAGAGTTATGTTTCCTGATTCACCTAATTCACTTAATTTTCTTTGAAGGAGATTAAATTTGACTTTGAAATAATAAGATGTTTCTTCTAATTTGATACCTGATATCTCAGGATTCTTTGTCATTTTTTTCCTATTTGTTATAAGAAGGAAAGAAGGAAGGAAGGGAGGAGGGGAGGGAGGGAGGGAGGGAGGGAGGGAGGGAGGGAGGGAGGGAGAAAGGGAGGGAGGAAGGGAGGGAGGAAAGAGAAGGAAAGAAGGCTAAAAATCATAGCAGAAGAAAGTTGGACCAGATATTATATTAAGCTATGGCAAATGTGTTCACCTTTTATAGTCCCCATGTTTTATAATGAAGATACTTCATTGAAACAATGATGCATACTTCAAGGGTTCCCTGGAGAGCAGTGAATCCTGTTTGGAGAGATTCATGAATATGTGCATTAGTACAATCCAACTGGAACTTGCCCTTAAAAAAATGAACCACAAGAGAAGCTGATCAGGTTCCGCTTATGTATATAATCAGAAGGTTATCATATTATCTCCCTCTCCATGGGCAAAGAGGATGTGAATTTCCCTTAGATGAAAAATGCCAAATGAACCCATTTTCTCCTCTGTGATGTTTATCATGTGAAACCCACATGGATATCTTAAATAGTGGATGAAAAGAACAGAAAATAAACATGGGCTCCATTTTAAACTGAATTATTGTCCTTTGTTGCATGAGATGAATCATAGTATAAACCTTCAAATATATATCTCTGCCTTAATTTACTGAGTCACTATCAAAGCTACACTCAGGTAAAGGACTTCCAGAGATTACATAAAATGGGAGAAACATTTTAAGTTTCTCTCTCTCTCTCTGTCTCTGTCTCTCTCTCTCTCTCTCTCTCTCTCTCTCTCTCTCTCTCTCACATACACACACACACACACACACACACACACACACACACACACTGTCCTTCAAGATGAATGAGGGACACATGGCAGATCTTGAAGTAGTAGTTTATTTAAAGTACAAAGAATTTCAGGATAAATATTTCCAAGCAGCAGTTGGTGCCATTTCTAAGAAAAATGGACGACCTCTAAGAAGCCCATGACAGTGATGAAATGCATGTAGGTGTATTTGCAGATTTATCTTTAAGTCTTTAACTCTAAGAAATTCAGCCAAAGCTGACATATAAGAAGAAGAATCCTGTACCCCCCCCAACCCCCAAAAATCCTTGGCCATCTAGTAATAATAGTATGAAATGGTCATTATCTAGACCTCCACTTAAAAGTTGTTAAACTGCCATTGTCTATGTTGTGCTAAATATAAATGCTATTTTGAAACATGAGCAATTGCTATAGGATATTTGAAGAAGTTTCCTCTTAAATTTAGGAAAAATAATGTTAATAAAGTCCCTATGTCATTATTTATAGACTACTAAGTTCAGAACATTGGTGTACAAACATGGAGATGAAAAATAAATGTCTCCCAAACCCCATATTATAATAATGTTAAACCTTGCTTAATTCTTGCCTGGAAATTTTATTTTTGACATGTGGATTAAGTCATGACTTAGGCATCTGGAAATGAATTGCCAGACACTGTTTCGATTCTTCATTTCTAGTCACTGTGTTCATGGAGAAGAAAACAATGTTTAAGCTTGTTCATTTTATCTCCAAATCTCTGGATTCAAGACCTGCTTGGACATCTTGAAAGGGCTTCCAATTACGAGTGGAGGGTCTGCCACCATTTCAGAATAAACAGTAAGGACAAGAAATTCTTATTAATTGGAGAGGGTAAAAGCACTGTAGCCAAATACTAAGTTATTTCTAACTTTTCCCCAGAAGTTGTATTCATGTTTGGGAAAACTAGTACTTTGCCATACTCCAAGGAAGAAAGCATTTTATTTAGTAATAGTTCAAATAACGCTGTAAAAATGTCTCTGTGTGCATTTGAAACTGGCCCTGGTGGCCTGATTCAGTATTTTGCCCATTTTCTTGGCTTTTCGAGCTTCACACACACAAAAAGAAATTGTACAAAACACTTAACACTGTTTTTTTCAGGGCTGGTAATGGGGCTTTCACTGTACAAAGGCAGGAGCAAATTATTTGGAAAGGTGAGGTTCTCAGAAAAACTACAAAACTCTGCTCATACATTTTGGACTCAGCTCTCTCTGCTTTTGCTGTATATTTTCGTTCGAGTGCCTCGAATCTCTGAGGATTTATGCTTACCGTGTTAAATACAGAATAAGATAATCTGGACGGATCCACAAACACAAATTTCACGTAGAACAACACTTTTAAAAGGAAAAATGCAAATGATTCACATAATAAAGATTTTACAGAGTTACCTTTTGCAAAAAGGCGGTTTTCACCGGCAACATTACCATCTGTGGAGTGAAAACGTCTGGCTACTGAATTGGTGTGTGTGTGTGTGTGTGTGTGTGTGTGTGTGTGTGTGTGTGTGTGTGTACGCGCGTGCATTTGCACAGAGGAGAGGTGGCAGCGAGCGGGTAGAAGGTCAAAGGGTAAATTCCAATTGCTGTGACATATTTTTATGAGCTGAATCATAGCCAGCTTTTAGCCTTGAACAGGGAACAAGATCTTAGGAAGGGAAGGAACGTGAACAGGCTGGTTAGGAAAATCAAGAAACGCTCTCCCAAATTAGCAGCTAATTGCTCCCCAACCCTGCCATATTCATTCATTTGAGCTTTATTTTATTGTGCTGTACTTGAAAAGATCCGTTTTCTAATAAAGGAATCATAGCAAAATCTCAGTTGCAAAATACGAAGTTGTCTTCGGGATTTTTACCTCCCTTTTACAAAGCTTTTGGTGTTTTTTCCTGGGGGTGGGGGGGGGGGGGGAAGCATCCTTGAAAATCTGAAAGGAGGAGGAGACTACGTGGGAGTTAGTTCCCACAGCAAGGCTGACAAAGCGCTGCAGCCGCTGGAGAGGGGGAAACGTTGAGCTGCTGGAGGAGAGACAGGAGGGCCGCTAGCCTCGCTTTGTTATCAGCCCAGACTACTGTACCCCAGCTTCCTCTCCTGCAGGCTCTCCCTACAACGTGGGGGACGATTTTCTGCTTTGTAGTAGACGTGCTACCAGGCAAAGAGAAAAAGAAAAAGAGGGAAACGAGAGAGAGAGAGAGAGCAGAGAAGAGAGAGAGGAGAGAGGGACAGAGGAGAGAGAGAGAGAGAGAGAGAGAGAGAGAGAGAGAGAGAGAGAGAGAGAGAGAGAGAGAGGAGAGAGAGAGAGAGAGAGAGAGAGAGAGAGGGAGAGAGAGAGAGAGAGAGAGAGAGATGGATGTCAGGGGCCGCAGTCCAGGCAGAGCAGCTGCCAGGCCCGCCCAGCATCCAGCCTCTGTGGTCTCCAACGCGGCTGCTGCGGCGACCGCACTAGCAGCAGCTGCAGGGAGGCGCTGCTGGTCCCCAGCCGGCGCACGCTGGGGTCAGAATGGGGAGTCCCTCCAGCTCTCATCTTCTGAGCAAGCAAATTCTTCACATTCCTGCACTGGGGCCCTATGGGCGTCAGCTGACCCGCAGCTAGCTCCCGGGTCCCAAACCTGCCACCTCCGGGGAAACCCTAATCGCTCGGGATGTGTTCTAGAAGGTGTCCCAGAGCTGTCTCCTCCAGGCCTCTCCTCCCGCATGTCTGCCTGAGGGTCCTGCACACCCAGGCAGCCCTGGCAGGGTGCAGAGCCTGAACAGGACCCGTCATTTTCAAAGTTGATGGGACAAACGCGGGCTTAACTTGAGATGGGGACCAGTCCTGAGGCTTAAAGGAAGATGAAGAAATTAGGCAATTTCACTATTAGCAGAGGCAGCGTTATGACCCTTTTTGTTGTAAAAGGGACATAAATGTAGTTGCAGATTGAATGAAGTTATAGGCCATAAAAGGGCAAGAGAGAGAAGGGAAGAGATAATAGGCGCTGTCCATCTGCGCCTCTTACCCTCCCCGTGTCAGACCTCCTCAGCAGTGCTGGTGGCGAACAGTCTGCCGACAATAACGAATGGGGGAAGGCGGAAGGATAAATGCCACGGAGCGCGGCCGTGCATTTTTAGAGTGGCGACAATTGCTGTTTATTTGCTTTTCGTTTATGAAAATGACAAAGGGCAAGGTTATATGTGAGACACATCTCCACACTGTGGTTTACTCGAGGTTTTGGGGAATCAAGGTGACTGGAAGCAGCCAACTTTCATTTCCTTGGATATGGAAAATATTTATAATATTCTTTCTAAAGTACAAATTTTTCCTTGTTAAATACTTTGGCAGAAACAAATTCAACAACTTTGGGACATTTAATCAGCCTGTTTCCCTTTACCAATCCTATGTTAAGACCATAAATTCTGTTCAACGTTTGTGATAATTCCTGTTTATGAAGTTCAGGTCTGCTGTGCAATTATAGATTTAAAAAAATATATATGTTTGGACATTTCAGTTCTTAAAATTTTAGATACTGTTTATTTGCTGGAATATTAAGTAGATGTACTCTTGTGTTTCATTTCTTGGTCTAAGGTTAAGTCTGATAAGGTCAAATCTGGGGAATTCCCCACAGCCTGACCTCTACTACACTCACAGCCAGAAAAGGGGAGCGATTTGGTTTAGACTGAACGAATGAGCTAATTGTCAGTTTGTTTTATGTATATGATAGCTGTTTTCAACTAAATGGGGAAATGCAACGTTTTTAGGGTGAAAGATGTTGTGTGATAATTCCAAAGTGATAATTAATAACAAAAGTAATAGCTTACTTTGAAATATTAATATGGATCATGTTTTATTTTTTGGTTACTCAAAATGGAGTAGAATATGTACAAATAATAACACATTCATCATAAGTCACAGTGATTAAGGTATACTAGAAAAACAGCCATATGGCATTTATGTTTAAATTATTTTTCCCAAATATCAGCAACATGTTGAAGCATTTCATAGACCCTGAAGATTTTTTTTCTTAAAGGATAGAGAATTGAGAGTATCAGAACATTTAATATCATGTATTAGTGGGAGATTAAAGGAAATTTTATGAACTATATGAGATTAAATGAAAGCCTATATCTTATTAAGTATATTATTTTTGCAATTTTCAAAAATGAAAAAGGATAAATGTTGATATTTATGTTGTGATGTGGACAAATAGGATTCTTATGTTTCTGATTTCATTCAGATATGTTATGTTCCATGTTTTTAAATTTTTGAGATTTTTTGAGGTTTCAATTAATTTACATATGGAGTTTTGTTCCTTATTCTTTCTTTCCATTAGGAAAAAAAATCAAAGAATTATTTATTCACGGACTAATTACAATTTGTAATATCACTATTCTTCACTAGATACACATTTGACATCATTGTATTTGTATAAAATAATATGAAATAAGAAACTGATTTCACATAATAAGAAACATACTTTTTAACTACACAGTTTAAAAAATACACATTATTTAAAATGTAAGATGAAATTGTATTTCTTTAGAGTCAAACAAAAGCTCTCTAAATGGAGATGCAGGGATTTCTTGAGCTTTGTCTAAATTTAAAGTGCCCTCTACTGTCCAAAGACTGTACTACTTGAAGAGAAAACGACAAGCCTGAAATTGCAACCTAGATAGGTAGAGACAGAAGAAAGAGAAGACTGTAGACAATATCATTGCTCTTGGCCTGGAGCCACTCAGTGTGCATGGCTCCGTTGGTAGAGAGGTTTGCTCCATTCCCAAGTAAGAATTTCCATTAAAATTATTTGTAACTTTACCATGCTTGTGGTCTCTGTTTCCCCTTAGTTTTGCCTTTAAAACTGAAATTCTACTGTGGTTTCACTGCAAGAGTTACAGTGGGTAGACAAGGAATAGATAGTCTGTCAGTCTAAACATCAAAACTTACCACTTTCATATATCGATTCTTAAGGAAGATTATCCAGGATGCTTTTTTCTATATACTTCTATATCAGGATACCTTCTTCTTTTTCTTCATCGTTATCTTCCTCTTCTTAGTCATCATTGTTAGAGTTATATCTATTTCAATTTTTTAAAAAAAAAGATGGATGTGGTAGTACAAAGCTTAATAATCGGTTAATTCTTTAGGGAGATTTTTTTTTTAAGAACCTACCAAAAGAGAGCACCTATTTTGTTGATCTCTCTTTTAAAAGCATTTAAGCATCCTCCTAAGCATGATGTGTGCAAGTTTAGTAAGCTTCTTACAATCTTCCATTTCAAGGAAGTCACCTATTTAAATTTGTTATAAAAATTCGGGTGGAATAGATTATAGAATAAAAAGTTAAATGCTATCATCTGAAATGAATTGTATTTTGCATTGTACTACTAAGCAATGATACTTGAGATTTGTTCAGAGTACAGGTGGCAATTTTAAATTGTCTTGTGTTAAAAGCATTTTATAACATTGCAATATAATATATTTTTTAAAAAGGTTTTGATTGGATGGGTAATACCTAGTGAAATCAGTAATTTGCTGTAAATTTAGAGATGTGGTGCAATTGAGGCAGAGAAAGCTTAATTTGTCAAGTCCACAACATAGGCAATGAGTCTAAATTCAATGGTTTATGAAGTATTTGGTCAACATTATAAACAAAAAAAAAAAAAAAAAAAAAGAAAGGTAATTTGGGAGGAAACTTTATTAAGTGTCCAGTACATTGTCAGTTTAATCAATCCCTAGGAACTTAACATAGTTGCTGATGATCAGGAAGGATACAGCAAGATGACAGCTAGCTAACCATAGCCTCTAACCAACTGGACCCAAGCTGACTTTTCCTTTCCAACGCCGCCCTTCCCTGTCTTTGTTTAGTTCCTCTTACTGACTTCTAACCTGACTACTGTAGAGATGGCTGTCTTTGTTTTCTTCTCTAAGGAAAGGGCACTTTCAACTAGAATTCCATAGTGTGCTTTCCTGCTAAGTGGTGACCCTGTTAGGAAGATTCCAATGACCAAACAACGACAGAAAACTGAAGGAAAGAAAGAAGCAGATCCTATCTCAAAGCAGAACTTCTCCAGCAGTGTAATTGAAGGCCAGGGTGGAGGAGTCACCTACCAGGTAAAACAACATTCCAATATTTAAACATTGGCATTGCTGGCACCAAGCAAGCTGGTCTTTTCAGTTTTCAGAAAAATCCAGCATATTCAACATGTCTAAGTATTTCGTCTACTTAGGAGAAATTTGTTGAACCAAGTGTACAATATGATCTAGCCTAATTTATTAGAATTACCATTTCTCTTGCTTAGTATTCAGTTACTTTCTACTTGTTGGGAAGGAAATACACTGTAACATTGTTTCTAGATCCCATTAACACCCTCCATTTTAAAAATCGAATGCTCTGAAGCACTATGTGGTTCCCTACATTCTCTATGTGTTATATATCCTTCCCCTTCTACAATCAAGTCTTTTACACTTTCAATTAAAGATAGTCTAATTACTAATTAAACTGTTACAGACTCTTATTCTTGGACACACTCTTTCTCGTTATGAGTGTATTTAGCAAAACTTGAAATCAAAGAACTTAACTTTCTCTAACCAGTGAGGTGCGAAGGGTACCTTGGAGCCTTTTCTTCTAGGATTATGCATTTTGCGTTAGAATGATGTTACAGAGATAAAACTAACCCAATGTGTTTCTCGAAGAGACTGGTCTTTTCTCTCTCTCTCTCTCTCTCTCTCTCTCTCTCTCTCTCTCTCTCTCTCTCTCTCTCTCTCAGATTATGGGAGCTGCTTATTTATTTTTATTTTTTATTTTTTATTGAAAAGAGATTATTCTCTCATACCATACATTCCGACCTACCACACTCTTGCCTGATACCTGTTCCCTCTCCTCTTCTCCAGATCCACTCCTCCTCTGTCTCCCATCAGAAAGGAGCAGAACTCCAAGAGACAACAAGCAAACACAGGAAACAAAATACAATAAGACAAGGCAAAAGCCCTCTCACAGAAGCTGCACAAGGCAACCTAATAAGAAGGATCCAAAGAGCAGGCCAAAGAGTCAGCGACAGACTTTTTCCACTGTTAGGAGTCCCACAAAAATACCAAGCTAACAGCCGCTACATAGAAGCAGAGGATCTAGTACAGACTCATGCAGGCCACATGCTTGCTGCTTCAGTCTCTGTGAGTTCCTTTGCACCCGGCTTAGTTGACTCAGCAGGCAGTATTCTCCCAGTGTCCTTGATCCCCTCTGACTCCTATGGTCTTTCCTTTTTCTCTTCCAGGGGATTCCTCAAGCTCCAAAGGGAGGGACCGGAAGGAAACCTCTGATTTAGACTCTCTCTGCCTAATGTTTGGCTGTGAGTCTCCACACCCCGTTTTCTGCTGGAGGAAACCTCTCTGATGACAACTGGAAACAGAACAGTTTTTGCAGATGGACTGGGATGCACATGGAAAGAGTAGGAGAGATCAGCTGGGGGACACGGAGGGAGAAAGTGCAGAGAGAGACAGCTGGGATTGGGGAGCACTAAGGGGACAGTGTGGAAACCGAGTGCAATGGAAACTTTCTGGGAGCTGTTTATTTTTTTTAAAACTGCTCATCTCAATTTTCTGAAAGCTTTTGTGGGTTGCAAAGTATACTTCCAATAGATTTTATTTTTGCTTAAGCTAGCCAGTAAGCTTCTTTTGTTTGCAACCAAATAAACCTAATTGCCACGATGCATGCCTTCCTCGGAGAGCAACTTACAGATTCTCAGATGCAATGTTTATGAGGTTCATCCCCTCTTTTTTCATAGTATGGAAGCACACGCATGTGTGATTCTTGGCCCAAGCCAACATCTTTCTTGAACAGGAAACAAGTACACAATCCAAGGACTCTTGATGGTCAATACTTTATACCAAAGCATTGATCAATTATCTTTACTCCCATGAATCACTGAGCTTTGTGTCTAGATTTGTTGACATAACTCTTACCTTCTTCATCCTCATAATCAAAAACTAAGAATATAAATTGTAAAATAAAAATAATGTGTAAAACACAGATCAAGTAATTTCAGAAAAATGAACTATTATTAAGAAAAAATATTTGTTGCATACATAGGTGCTAAATAATATAAAGCTATATATAAGATGAAGTGAAATTTGGTGTTTTATAGCACAGCATACTTGGATTTGATGAATTTATGCATATTCATAAGTAATGATTGTTTACAACTTAAAAACATAGATTGGAATCCTTACCTTTTGCTTATGATGCCTGTAGCAAAGAGAAGAAAAATATGAATTCTAGAAAATTGCCTTTCCTTTAAAAACAACAGTAGCAAAGCATGACACAAACATTTAATAAAGGGATGGTTGTAGACTTTCTTCATTCCTGAGAACCAACAAAAATATCTCAAGGGACAGATCATTAAATGCTCCTCGGCGTTACCGCGGGCAGCATCTCTGGAGGCATCTCTGAAGGTGGGAGGCACTTATTAGAAGGATGTTTAGAAAGCTCTGGCTGTTGTCTCAAAAATCATTCCTGCAGAACATAACAGGATAGTTACCAAGCATTTCTGAAAGCTGTGTATCACTGAAAAGATTCCATTCATTAGAAATACAGTAAGTTATAAATGGTAAAGGCAGAAAAGGGGTAAGTTGTGGGAATAAAGTATAAATTCAACATGGGAAGCATAATGTAACCATCAGAAATCATTTGGTATATATTACCTTATTATTTTGTATGTGTTCTGAGATCTGGCAATATACCACAGTATTAGTTCATGCTTCAATTTATACGGAAAAAAAAAAGAGAGAAAAAAAGAACAAGGGAAGAAAAAAGATGGAATAAAAATGTCCATAGCATGCTGTTTTCTTATTCTCATTTTTCATTTTGCATTATTAGTTAAACCTTCTGACATTCATAACATAAACCAAGTTTAGAATCCTTCATTAGCTATAATTAATTCCCATTACTTTTTTTTTTCTTCCAGGAAGGATTATTACTAAAACCATGATTTTTCTCCCAAACCTTAATTTTCCCTTGACCCAGCAATTTACATTTATTTCAATGATTCCAGATAACAAGCATGGTGCAGTTCATGTGCATCGATCCAGATTTAGGAAGTATTTTCATCTTCAGTTATATTTGCTTCTCTTAGGGGTCCTATTTTTTTAATGAATAGAACTTTCTTCTCATGGAGATTTGTCTGATGTATTAAACAGCATGATTTAAGGATTAGTTCAAGATCACACATATATTAGAAAAGAAATTTAAAGTATACATCTCAAGACTCATAGTCTGTCGCTTATTACTTCATTCAGTCCATTTACTTTTCAAGGTATGCAAACACATATTTATTGAATCCAGACATCCCTTCTAGACCCTGGTCAGGACTGCTTTCTGCCCAAGGTAAGTCAGCATGGCTTATCAAGATGGCTTGTCCTCTAGACTACTGTGCTGATATCAATTGAGGCTGCAACCTCAGATGACCATTTACTGAAGACAGGCAGACTCTGACTTATGAAGTATCAACTTAAACATTTTCCACTTTATGATAATAGACAAAGAATGTGCATTCAGTAGATGCTATACTTTGAATTTTGATCTCTTCTTCAAGTTTATGACATGTGGGTTTAGTGATATACTATGATGGTACCAGGAAGCAATTACGAGAGCAAACAACTAATATTACAGAGTTAGCTCAGTTGCTAAACTATCATGTTTGTTAGCTTAGGTATATTGCATGCTTGGGAGTCAATCCTATGAGAAGTTGAAAGGCTTCTAAGCCTGTTTGTAACTAATTTTCATGGAAGACATTTTTAGTTTAAATTTTATTCTGCATATGATACTGATATACCTTGAAGTTGAGGATGAACATGACATGTAACCTCCAGGCTTAATTCTAGGCTAGCCATTCTTTCCCATCCAGAAACCCACATGTATGACTACCAGCTCAACTTTGTTGAGAAAGAACATTCTCAAGCTAGAGCCTAATCCCACAGACACTTCTTTAGCTACTTGGAGGTTGTTGTAATGCAACAGATTTCACACCTTTGCTGTGAACTAATCTTCATCATCAATTTATACCTTATTTTTTAGGGGTTCTTATGATGTTTGCTGTCATTGTGAATTTTAATTAACTACTCACTTTCTCACATCTTAATATCAGTAACCACTCAGCAAGTTGGCTGTCTCCCCATCCCCGCCCCCCCCCCCCCCCCCCCGTTGGTTTTAACTTCTAACTCAGAGGGACTCAGAGAGCCTAAATCACAGAATTTATAATTTTAGTCATGTGCTGCTGTATCTTTGCCTTTGCTTTAAATTTTCTGCATTATGAAAGTATCCAAACTTCAGTCTCTGACTTAATCCCCTCCCCAGCTTTAATTCATTCAGCAAGTTTTCTAAATGATTTCTCCCTTCAACAGCTAATGGGTAGCCCATATTTGAACGTCTACCTCTAAGTCTACAGTAGTCCCAGAATATTGCAAATATTCTTATAGTGATCTTATAATCTGCAGTATGGTCTACTATTAAAACTTCTCAGCTCAAGCTTCAACATGTATCCAAAGTGAAGAATGCCAAAGCTACGAGCTTCATTCACACCACCATCACTGCTTTCCCAACCTCTATGATGCTGGCAGTAGGGGTTTCTGATCTATTTTACAAGAAGAAAGCAAATGCATGTATTTAAAATTTAAAATGTAAATTAAATCATGGTCTTTCTGTATATTAGATTATTAATCTATTTCTATCCTGGGGGAATATCTAAACATCTTATAATGAACATGTTGATTGAACAAATAATCTAAATCAAAGTGAAAAACAATTGATTACTTCTTTTAATTTATTTCTGACACTTTTTTCCATTTTGTTTTCTTTCTTTTCTAAACATAATTTTTGAGACAGATCTCACTATGTAGCCCAGGGTAGCTAGCAATCACTATGTAGCTCAGGCTGGGATACTTATTATTTTTGCATGGAATCTTTATCATTCTTTTAAAAAAAACATTCAAATTAGATTCAGTGTTCTAGTTTTTACCCCTTCTATGTATGGCTGTACCTTTACCAAGGTATTATCATGATCATTCAGTTTCTGTTCTTATATCACTGGTTTAGAAGCACATAACCTGACTACTGTATATGTTTTATCATCCAGCTATTTGCCTTTTCCTTCTTATTTCAGTCCTGATGTTTGAGTTTTTCTGTTACTGTTGCCCAATATCCCAGGAGATTATCACACTACAAGCCTGGAGAAATGATTAAAATTCAAAATGTAAACTATAGATCTTAACAAATATGTACTGCTTATATACCATTCTAAAGTTTGAAAATAATACATTAAACCACAATATTTTGGGAACCATTGATCTATCTATCTATCTATCTATCTATCTATCTATCTATCTATCATCTATCTACCATCTGTCTATCACCATCTATCTAATACATACATAATACATGCATGTACATGTATGTGTATATACAGATAAAAGAATGCCTGAGCCAATTGCTTACAAGTAAGTGTATGTAAGTCCTATTAGTCCTGAGAGGAATTTTATAGGATATACGTTCTTCCCATTTTTTACATGTTTATTAGAAGTTGTAGTGAAAATGTTTTCACTTTTTCTTTAGGAATTCACAGCAACTTTGTAGGAGATATTTTTCTCCCCAGTGAGAATCAAAGAGGACTGCCCAGATATATAAAGAAAAGGGTGGACTCAGAGTCATATATAAGAATAAGTACTTCGAGTTTTGGATACACTGTTATGTTCGAGGTAAGTATTTACAGACCTCAACAAATATAGAGGGTATTCTACTAAAGAGAGGAAATGGAAAAAGACTACACTTAGGAACAAATGGACATAGTGGAAGTAGAAAAGACATCACTGTATACATACTGCAAACATTGAGAACCACACTGTCCGTATCAAACTAAGATTGTTCTGCAAGAAATGTGAGCAGGCAGATTGGGAAGGTTGAAATATTCTCCATGAGGGGAGTCCTAGTGAATTTTGAGGCGATATTCTTATAGTAATTGGGAATATCTCCTTTCTCTGTAATAGAATAATGCAGAAACTATGTATTTTAAAATATTAAAGTGGAGGATTCATGACATTTGTATTTTTCATTCACTCTTTGTTGTCCATTTCTAAAACTGAAGCATTTTCCTTGGAGATTAATAAAAGAGAAATTTCATTGGCTGTGCTGGTAGCAATACTGTTGGTGAAAATTTTGAGAAAATATATCACATACATAATGAAATACATTTTTTTCATATAAAACACTGTCATAACTCTGTTAGATGCAGTATCAATAGCTTAGTTGATCATCTTGGCAGTTGTCTCACCAGAATTCCTTAGTTATACCCTTCATCATCCAGTATAGATAAATTAATGTCCTGACCTTTTAGACCATTTCCTGGTTACCCTATTGTCTTTAATATGGTACATGCTTTATATCTTTTAATTTTTAAATGACTAGTTTACAGACAGATATATTTGTATAAAGACTCCCTATATTTATCTCTGGGAAGGACATGGGCAAAAGGATAAAACAAACCAGAGCCACCCTTTGCTAAAGTTGCATAATGATCTACAAAACTAGAAGCAATAGTTTGGAGCTTATTTATAAGAAAATGAAGTAAAGAGCAGGTCAAGGTCAAGAGGTTGCCACACAATAACTGTTTTCTATGAGGCCATTGGAGGTGGGATCTCTGGTACATTTCTAAGGGGCTATTCATTTGAAAACTTGGTAAATGTTTTTATTTTAGAATCCTGTTTCACAAAATCAGACAACATTATGTTAATCCATTGGCACTTGCCAACATCATTCTCCAACAAACAGATGCAGTCAAAAAGCAAATCTTGACACATCTTTTCTTCTCTTTTTTCTTTTTTTTGGTTTTTTCGAGACAGGGTTTCTCTGTGTAGCTTTGCGCCTTTTCCTGGAACTCACTTGGTAGCCCAGGCTGGCCTCGAACTCACAGAGATCTGCCTGGCTCTGCCTCCCGAGTGCTGGGATTAAGGGCGTGCGCCACCACTGCCCGGCTGATACATCTTTTCTTGAGTAAAGAACTTGGGCCCAGAGATATGGCTCAGCATTTGAGACTTCTGGCTGCTCTGCCAAAGGACCTGGGTTGGCGTCTCAACAGAAGCATGGAGGCTCACAACTCTCTTTAACTCCAGATCCAGAGCATCTAATGTCATCTTCCGATCTCCACAAGTACTATATGCACATGATGCACAGACATACAGGCAGGAAAAACATCCACACACATAAATAAAAATAAAATAGAAAAAAATCTACATTTGTTAACTGGCATATATTCTCACAAGCAAGGAGAAAAGGAAAAGAATATTAAGAAAATGAAAGAGGTGACAGGGCTCAATTTAGCAGTTTGATTTTACAAAGAATTTTTCCAGTCTCTGGAATGGAACCCTGGAGCTCAGGAGCATGACAAGAAACTGTTCCACAACTTAGCTATGTCCCTAGACTTCTACAAAGAAGATAAGAAATAGTTTCTTCTAGGCACAATTTTGTCTGATTATATCAGTTCTTAAACTTAATTCAACAGTTTTTGGAAAGCAGCTCTTGTTACTTTACTAATTTTGGTAGTTATAAAGGAAGAAAGGACTGCCAAGCCAGCGTCTGACTTGCATGAGACTAATCTGATCTAATAATTTTAAAGCAAGTGTGTGCATATTAACTGACCCAAAGCTATAGAAATAGACTATGATTTCTCTTCTAATTTCTAAATAAGTGGTCTAAATGTGTATGTAAATTGCATTGCAGAAACTAAATACATCCTTTGAGCAAAGTTATTAGGTAGGTTTATGCAGGTAAAATAGGAGGGGCGTGAGAGTAGAATGAGGTGATTGGGGGAGGAGGGGGAAGAGGGAACACATCGAAGCTGAGTGGGAGATAGGCTCTTTTTAAGTATTAGCTCAAGTGACTGTAGCTTTAAGTCTGTAATCCATAGGGCAGGAGACTCAATTCAGAGCTAATATTGCAGTCTTGAATTCCCAGTTCCCCAGGGCACCAGGCTGGAGAAGCAGAGTTTCTATGTTGTAATCCTGAGAAAAATTCTATCTTTCTTGAGAGACATAAGGTTTTGTTCTCAACGTTGTCAGCTGATTGGATGAGGTCTATCCACACTGTGGAGATAATACACCTCATTCAAAGTTTATTTATTTAAACATAAGTCAGTTTCACAGTAAAATCTATACCAATGTTTGACTAGACAGTGAGGCACCCCAGCCTGGTTCCATTACACCTAAAATTCACTTTTGCAGCATGTGACATTACATACAGGAAACAAACTGCTATTGGGTGTTGAGATACAATCACATGTGTACAGATGAACAGACAGACACATTGATCAACTACTGGAAGCAACCACGGGAAAAACATAACTGTTGGGACAGTCTTGTTGCTTTGTCACCCAACAATGATTCATTCCAATATGTCTTCTGAGAGGTGAAATTGTTATAATATCAGGTGGAACACAATCTATACAATATTTTTATTTTTGCTCTTACACAATGTAATCCTGGCCTAATATTATTCCCCTTTCCATGAAAATAAGTAAGTAGATTATTTCACTTGGTAATTATCTCAATTATTTGTGTCTTGAAGAAGGAGAAAAATACCATATTGACTCTTCTTACCACCCACTGCATCAGGACCTCTGGGGATTCGATTTTCTGTACTGGATTTTGTTCCTATCCATACATGTGCATAGATGATCTCACCTATATTTCCATTACTTTTCAACTTTCTATATAGTTTAAATAAAATTATTAGGTGCAATTAATAACTTCTTGGTAATTAAAATTAAGGAATAACCAACTTTGACTGCAAAACAGAAGAAAAACAAAGATGCATTTGGCTCTGAATTTCAGTTAAATTCATTGCTTATTATTCCCTTGAGGCTGACTTCAAATAGTCTAGAAGGAGTGGGCTTCTCATACGAAGTTGTAATCAGAATATCATAACTTTAAAATCTCAAATAGGCATGCTCGGCTCAATGAGTACATCTTACAAGAATCAGTGGACTCATCTGCTTTTCCCTTAAGTCTGACCAGAAAGATTTTCACAAGGAAAAAAGCCAGAAAGGGAACAAAAGTGGAATTATCCAATTTAGGGAACTCTGGACAGAACAATTTAATTTTAAAGTAAAATTTGCTAATAGGGAATAAAATTTAATATTATATAATAAGATACTCATCCTTGAAGGAAACATTCAATTTGTGATAATACTAGGGAAAATGTTCAACTGGGAAGAATGTCAAAGGAGAAATTTTTGGTAATGGGATGACCTAGAAAGAAGCCCAATAAACATGTTATGAAAGTAATATTACTGACAGGGGAGGAAGGCAGACAAGATGCATTCTGCTTAAGCAACAAGCCTGCCAGTCAGCTTTGCTCACTGAATCTCAATAGTAAAATTGTTTTGGTGAGGACTGAGGAAGCAAAATTTGCTGCCCCCACCCCCACCGTCAAAGACCACAGCAGGAATGCTACTTTGCAACATCTTTTAAAAACTCAGCAAAATAAAATTAATCAGATTATTTACCTGTACACTGAGAGTATGCAAGGATTAATGAGTTCATTATTGTGAAGAATTAAAGCACATTGGGATATCTGAGTGGAAAATGAAAATAATTATTTATGGCTTTGCTAGAATGTCTCAGTAGTTATAATTATGTTGGAGTATCAGACCTTGATTCTAGTTTAGTTATATGTTTTTCTATTAAAAATTAAATGTGTCATAATTTGTCACTAGAAAAATTATTTGACATAACAAAATTGCAGCTAGGTAAAGCCTGCTAAAAATGTGATACATTAATAAATGATCATTTTCTACCACTAATTTCTTTTTTCTATGATTTTTTTAGATGTTTGGATTAATACTGTATAGGCTAGTGTATGTTTCTTTAAATGGAAAATATTTGTGTGTTGTTGACTATTTTCTCTTTTAAATATGCTTGAAAATACTTTGAAACAATTTAATGAAAAAAATCAGTGAGAATCTATTAAAATTACTAATTGATAAAAATGCAGTGTGCCTACTGTTTGCTGAGTCAAATGTAATAGAAAAAGATTTGGTAAACGTTAGCAGATAACAAACAGGCTAGGACATGCTCAGAATTCTAGAATTGAAAACGCCTTAGAAAGGTCATAAAAGTTACCACATCCCTGGCAGGACCAAACTAAAAGCTAATCAGCTCAGAAAAACCGAGCGTAATGTTGGAGGCAGACGACAACAAAGCTAACTTCCTCTTGCATGAGGGGTACATCCGGGGGTCTCGGATTCCTGCTTGTTGTATTGTATTCTGTGCTTCTTCCACTCTGCCTTGGGCTTCACCATCTCTTAGGAGATTCTCCCTCCAGGTGACAGATGACCTAACTACGTTGATCTGTAGAAGGCAAACTGTTGGTGAAATAAAATCAGGGTTCTGTATGTGAGGAACAGCCTCCATCTCACTTGTTTACACCTATTCTTTGATACCTATGTGTGGCCTGCTTCTTAAAAAATAAAAAAAAAACAAAACAGATTTTGAAATCATTTGGTATTATTTTTTTTTAAAGGGGCGTGAAGGACACCCAACATTAGCAATGGTTGCTGACGAAGCACGACTGATCAACCTCTCTCTCTCTGTCTTTCTTGACCTCCCTGTTTTTTCTCCTGTTCACCATATTTTCTCCTCTTTTCTTGTTTTGTTTTCTCTTTCATTTTTTCTTCATCGAAGCTCACCTTATTATTGGTGAGCCTTCCGTTAGCCTCAGAGAGCACAGATGTCACACAATCTCACTTTGCAGGACCGGTGGCATTGACAAGTTAAGAGAACTTGTTAAACATGAAACATTTGGGATAACATTTATTTTTGTATCTGGACACATCTTAAACAGACCCTCTAGCCACACCATCCTCCTCCTTAGCCAGCAATGTCTCATTCTCTACATAGCAGGTGAAACAGAGTCTACTGGCAACTCAACGCAGAATACCAAAACAGCTTCCTTGACCCCTTTCCTTTTCATTAGCCATATTCAATGTCATTCTTTTTTTTTGAAAGTATCTCTTCAATCCTGCCTCAACACATCTCTGAAACTACCACTTTTATTTTAATTTTTTTATTTATTTAATATTTTTATTTTATAATTAACTTAATTTCGCATATCAGCCACGGATTCCCCCGTCCTCCCTCCTCCTACCTCCCAGCCCTCCCTCCCAATCCACCCCCCATTCCCACCTCCTCCAAGGCAAGGTCTCCCCTGGGGAGTCAGCCCAGCCTTGTAACTCAGCCGAGGCAGGTCCAGTCTCCTCCTCCCTACACCAATGCTGAGCAAAGTGTCCCAGCACAGGCCCCAGGCTCCAAAAAGCCAGCCCATGCACCAAGGACAGGTCCCGGCTCCACTCACTGCTTGGGGGCCTCCCAAACAGAACAAGCTAATCAACTGTCTCACTTATCCAGAGGGCCTGATCCAGTTGGGGGCTTCTCAGCCATTGGTTCACAGTTCATGCGTTTCCACTAGCTTGGCTATTTGTCCCTGTGCTTTCTCTAATCATGGTCTCAATATCTCTCGCTCATACAATCCCACCTCTCTCTTGCCGATTGGAGTCCTGGAGCTCCACCTGGGGCTCAGCCTTGGATCTCTGCATCCGCTTCCATCTTTTATTGTTTCAGTATTTCTCTTGTGGACTAACATATAGTCTCTCTAATTTCTCATTGATTTTTTGATTTTTCTTTAAGGTGTTCTCATTGATAATTCTCAAAATCTTCCTAATTATTTAAATCCTTGTCTTAGCTCCACTCCATTAGAAATTTTTTTATTTTTATTTTTTTACTACATGAACAAAATTAGTCCCTATATAGAGTTTTATTTGATTTGTAATTGACAAACAATAATTGTACCGTATGGAGTGCAGTGTGATGGCTTAATGCACATGTCCATTATAGAATAATCAAGTCAGGTTTGTAATTATATCAGTTGTATTAACCTCAGATATTTATCATTTATAAACCAAGGTCTTAAATAAGCAATACTGTTTACCAGTGTTGACTTTCAATCAGCATTATCTTTAAGCCTTTCCAGCATGTCCTATATGCTGCAGTCAAACCTGGTGATTTTCAGGTTCGTAAGTATGTCATGTTTTTGATGCCTCTACCTTTTACATGTTTTTTTGTGGTGTTGGAAGTGAAATATTCTTCCCCAAATTCCTAACAGAAGAACTGGTACACTCTTTCCCAAGTACCTCCACCCAGGTCTGGTTTATAAAATTTCAGTCCTCTCTCTGTGTACATGCCAACATTGCCATACAATGGTGGACCAAGAAACGACATGAAATCTATATATGGTATATATTATAGTACATATGGTATTACACATATATTTTAATAACTAATATTGAGCTATTAATGGAGTATAACTAATATATTTCAAAGAAATTATATAAATCCAGATTATTTTCTACATGAATAGAAACTATGCATTATTTAGACCAAATCTTTTAGCAATTGTACTTGATTTTCGTCAAATCTATTTGGACCATACTCAGTTTCATGTGATAAACCACTTTATATTTTTCTTTAGGAGGGATTAAGGTGATTAAATAATGTATAATAAGAGACAATAGAAAACTAGATTAGATTGTGTCTTAGTCAATGTTCTATTGTTGTGAAGAAACAACATGACCACGGCAACTCTTATAAAGGAAAACTTTTAATCAGAGCTGGCTTATGCTTCATAGGTTTAGTCCATTGTTGGTTGTCATGGTGGGAAGCATGGCCTAATGAAGACAGACACAATGCTGTAGAGGTAGCTGAGGGTTCTACATCTGGATCCACAGGCACCAAGAAGAGAGAGAGAGACATTGGCCCTGACTTGAATTTCTGAAACCTCAAAGCCTACCCCCCATAACACATGTCTTCCAGCAATGCCACACCTACTCTAACAAGGCCACACCTCCAATAATGACACTCCCTATGAGTCTATGGGGGGAATTTTCATTGAGACAACCACACTCTACTTCCTGGCCCTCACAGGCTTATAGTTATATCATAATGCAAAATGCATTTAGTCTAAATTCAAAATTCCTCATAATCCATCACAGATTGTTTTTGCATTTCTATTCTAGAAAAGCTATATTCAAAATTTTCAATTTATTATTTTCAATAAGAGCAAGTAAATAAACACTAATAAATCTTCAAAGAAGATTAGTACATATATTTTCTGTGAACACATATTTTCCATCTCTTTCATATCAATGCCCAAAGGTAAAATGAATAAATAAAATAAAATAATATATTGGGCATCATCTAAATTATAAACTATTACTCTTTAAAATTTTACATATTGAATGTAAAATGATAAGCCTGTAACTGGAAGTTTTCCTGTGTCCTGACCAGTCCACAGCCACTCAGACCCAAGTAAACACACAGAGGCTTATATTAGTTAAAACTGCTTGGCCATTAGCTCAGGCTAACTACTGACTAGCTCTTACACTTAAACTCAGCCCATTTTTGTTAATCTATATGTCACCACATGTTCCGTGGCTTTATCTGTATGCCATTACATGCTGCTTCCTGGATGGCAGGCTGGTGTCTCCTGACTCAGCCTTCCTCTTCCCAGAATTCTCCTTGTCTGCTTATCCAGCCTATACTTCCTGTATGGCTACTGGCCAATCATTATTTTATTAAACCAATGTACAAAAGCATTATCCCACAGCATTTCCCCCTTTCTGTTTAATTAAAAAGGAAAGTTTTAACTTTAACATAGCAAAATTATATATAACAAAACAGTTATCAAGCAAGAATTACAGTTATAATATCTAGTCTATTTGTATTTGACAAACTTTGTTATATGTAATTTTACAAGGTTAAAGTTAAAACCTTCCTTTTGAATAAAAAGAAAAGGGGAAATGATAAGAATGTCTTTCTGTATGCTGTGAAAATACGTTGCTCTGATTGGTTGATTGGCCAATGGTGAGGCAGAATAAAGTGAGGCAGGACATTCTAACGGGAGAGAGAGGGGAGAAGAAAAGAGAACAGAGGAGATGCTGCCAGCCACCACCATGAGAAGCAATATGTAAAAGTACTGGTAAGCCACAAGCCACGTGGCAAAGTACAGATTTATGGAAATGGGTTAAGATGTAAGATATAGCTAGTGAGAAGCCTAAGCCAATAGACCATACAGTTCATAATTAATATAAGCCTCTGTGTGATCATTTGAGTCTGAGTGGCTGTGGGACCATGAGGTCACAGGAGCTGGGCAGGCACAGGAAAACTTTCAGCTACATAAGCCATAGTATAAAAATATATGAAAGTGTGTATAACTTTAAAACTAAGCGCTAAAATCAACCATCCAATTAGAAGATGGACAAATAAACCATAAACAGATATTACACCCAAGAAAATATGGAAAATAAGCATATGGAAATAAATTTATGTTAGTAACTTTTACAGAAATGAATCACAAGGAGAGTTGACTAAGCTCCTGGCAGAAAGTCTAAAATAAACATATTGACATTATCAAAAAGTGGCAGGGAATTGGAGAGAGAGGATCACTTGTAGCTTGCTCATGGGAATGTAAAATTGTGTAGTCCCCATGGAGAAGTTCAGAAGGTTTTTATCATTTACTAAGCATCTATATCAGATTTTAAAAATAGACTGCCAGGACCATAAACCATCAGTGTCAGAAAACTCCAATGATATAAAATAATCTACCTTAATGGATTGACATTTAATATCTTTGAGTTGTAGATGATAGACCACATTCACTAAAATAAATCTGATGTGCTGGTATTGAAAATATATTTCGGTTTACACAGAAATCCCAGGATGGAGCAATAAAATGATTGATGGGAATATGACCATCATTACTGCAAACACATGTGTTCTGTAGTCTCTAAACTGCTAGAAATGTGTTGGATAGCTGTACTTTTTGTTTTTATCTCACAGAACCATGTGGCTCAAATGAAACGATATACATACAGATACATAAAATGTCACTTTGAAACCAAGAAAGTTCTATAAATATTTTAAGTATTAAGAATTGTTTTAGGGCTATTCCTTGCTCCCTTCCATTGCATGCACAGTATTTTCTAATGCCTAGTTTTGTCTAGCTATGACACAAGTGAACCAGGACGATGAATAGTATGGCAAGATGTGCATAAAAGCTGTAAGTGGCACTCACATGTTCATGGTAGCTAACAGTTGTCTAATTAGATTTATGGCCCATTGGAAAACTGTACCCACTACTAGAAACCTAGCCAACTTCTCCAGGATAGTTAGTTCATGGATCTGAGAAAATAATCTATTACCACCAGGTTGCTAGACCAGCATCATTTCCTACTACATTCTAAATCTTATCCTTATATCAACAAATAAGTGTAGCTACCACCCCTTATCAAATAAGATTCTCTTTATAGTAAATGGAGATCTTCATAGAAAAATACAGCTGGATACCATGCCAAGATCAAAGAATTATGGTGAGCTCACCCACAGTAGATACATCAGCATCAGTGCTCCTGCATCTGTGGCTCCAGTGACAGCACCAGAGAAGGGACGGGAAGATTGTAAGAGTCAGAATACCAGGAAGTCTGCTGTGAACAGTCTCTCCTGGAAAAGGCTTCATATGCAAGATATGAACAATGGTAATATCAATAGATATGCTAACATGGAAGGGGAAAATCTTACAGGTCACATCCCTTGACAAGGAATGATAGACTTCAGATGGCTGCTTAGAAAGGTAGAGTTAGTATCCTAGAAATGTTAGTATCTCCTAATTAGTTGTTCAGTACAGAGTACTTATCCCTAAAACTATATACACAAAATCCACAGAAACAGAGAAAGGTAGAATTAACATCTCCTAATTGGTTGTCTAATACAGAATGTTCATCCCTGAAATTATACACACACACAAATAACAGAAACAAACTCAGCAGGTTCTATTTATGTTTGTGCATACATATACATAGACATATACATGTGCATATATGTAACAATCATAATCAGGCAAAAAGAGGCTACCAACTTAAGATGGGAAGACATGTGGAAAGAGTTAAAGGGAGGTGACTTAGATGAGCCTAGAGGGAGGAAAGTGAAGTAATTATATTTGACTAAAATATATAAAAATAAATTAATAAAATAATTGTTTTAATACCACTATGTTAAATATCAGCCAAGTATAAATGATGCCATTATTTAAACATCCATTGATTTCTCTTTGATCTCTTAATTTGTTGAAACTCTTTGACTAATATAGTTTTAATCAATTGCTTTTTCCTTGATTACATATATTGTTCTGGTTATTACAAAGCCATTGAGCAGATTTGAAATTTTGAGAAATTTTAAATAATCTCACCGTGTAACTGAAAAACATAGAAGCCTGTAGTCTTTTTGGTCCATGTTTCTTTGTGGTTGTCCTTAGCTCTTTCCTTGATCTTTGCTACCTTCATGTAACAGAATAGCACATTACGCATCATTCCACCCCTTTCTAATTCATTTCTGAAGCTCACCCTCCATGAAACTGCTCAAAAACTTATTGCCCTAATGGTTCCATATGGTTTTAAAACCATGTCAATTATAGTATAGACAATAACACAAGAATAAAACATGTAAACAAGGAGTAAGAAGAAAGTGGGTTTGTTACTATTTGTGGATTATAGAATTTAAGCCCAAGACAAAGAATTTTTTTTTTTTTTTTGGTTTTTGAGACAAGGTTTCCCTGTGTAGTTTTGGTGCCTGTCCTGGATCTCACTCTGTAGACCAGGCTGGCCTTGAACTCACAGAGATCTGCCTGGCTCTGCCTCCCAAGTGCTGGAATTAAAGGTGTACACCACCGCTGACCAGTGACAAAGACTTTTAATAAAGAGAAATTTCTACAAACCACTTCTCCCCTCTGGAACATTTGATGGGAGATGAAGCCATTCCCACAGCTACCAACACTGATGTGTAGAGCAAGGAAGCTTCTTGCCTTCATGCTTTCTCTGGATGTATAGCCTGAATTTTGACCAAGTCTTGCTTCTGTCAGGAGTCTCAGTACTGCCTCAGGTGGACAGACCATTCAATACTGGTCTTCACTCTTTCACTTTCTTTTTGAGATTTTATTTTAAGGATATTAGATTTTGTCTTACTATATATTTATATATCTGAACACCAATGTATGGAGCACCCATGTAGGCCAAAAGAGGGTGACAATTCTTTTAGGACTGGAGTTACAGAAGGCTGTGTGCCTCCATATGGATGTTGGGAATTGAACACAGGTCCTGTGAAGACCAGACAGTGCTCTTGATCCTTTCAGCTTCTTCCTTTACTCTTCTTAAATCTGTTCAATAAACGTTGTGTCATCTCCTAGGAAGTTTCTGCTCTGAAGCCTTGCTTTCATTGTATTGGAAGGCACTATGTATGCTACTGGGGAGAAAAATCATCAGCAATTTTATGCATTTTTTAACTCTGTGAGCTGCAATATTGGCTGGTATGTCCATGGGAGAATTAGTGGCATGGATGTTACGGGGATAACAAAGCACCCTCTGTTAGATTTTAGGACCTCTTCCTACAAGAAAAATCACACCTGGTACTATGTATCTGACGAAGACAGTGGGAAGACAAAGATCATCAACCAAAAGCTAAACCTGCTGCTCCTATTTCTGCTAAGTGAATTAAAACCCAAACTTCCCTCAAAATTATTTTCTTACCCATACATTAGTGCAGTTCTTAGACAACATCCAAGAGGTTTCTTTATGAATAGTATTGTGGTTAACATAGAAACTCACAACTGGTCAAAGTGAACATATGTATGTAATGATCATCCACAAAGGTAACATGTATATCACATGGTTCCCCCAAGGCTTAGAGACCATTGTGGAAAAGAAGGCAGGAAGATTTCAAGAGACAGAGATGTGGAGGGCTGAAACAAAACAGTTCCTTCTGGATATGCCAGGACAACTGCATTCATGAACTCACAGCATCTGTTGATGTCTGCACAAGACCTGTACAAGACCAAGCATTTTGGCATGAGCTCCTATCCCTAGCTGAGGAGATGTTAACAATTGACATCTTCTGAGAGAGTTGTGTTCACAAGGTAATGACCCCTGGTAGGGCAACCATGCTCCAATGAATGGCCACAAAACTGTGAATATATGGGCAACTCAAATTGGTTTCTGAAAATTATATTTAAAAAATAAATAAAAGGACAAAAGTTAGGAGAAGATGGGGTTTTAGGAGAGGAGTTAATGGGAGGAACAGGGGTCTAAATAATAAAAATACACTTCACATAATTCTGAAATAATTAATAAAAAATATTAATTTTTTTGCATCTCTCAAGGATCCTTTGTTTGGTTTTCTCAGAATTAATGCATTGTGGAATTTGTTTCTTGTCAGATAGAAACATTTTGGAGCTTAATATTGATGGTTACTTTTGAAACTACTTTTGTTTTAGCTTCTACCTACCATGTGTCCAAAACTTATGGGGTCTTAGCTTCAGACTAAGTATCACAAATGTGGCTGTACTATGCAGTATGACACATTAGTGATGTCATGTTATTTCAGCATCATGACTGAAAGTTGAGCTTCAGACAGGTAGGCAATTCATTCATCAACAGCATTGCTTATAAAATGGATTCTAAAGAACAGCATCCTTTACTGGAATGTTAGTCTAAAGAAGGACATAACTGTGGTCTAGGCAGTAGGAAAAAAGCTATGATTTGAACTCAAATAAGCCAGGTCTACATTGTATGAGCTACGGAAACTTAGCAGCATTAGTAATGTGACTCTGTGAATCTCAAAATTGCCCACTGTAAAACAGACACAGTGGCCAGATCCACCTTACAGCTTGTATTGAGAGTAAAACAAATACATCATGGACTTGGCATGCATTTCCTAAAGAGCAATAAATGACACACAACTTTATGATTATTTATTTGGACCCTGGGAAAAAGAGACGGTATGTTAAGACAATGGTCTGAAAATTGATCAAAGTGAAGATCTTCAGGAATTAAACAGAAGTTTCTGAATAGTGATGATAACTCACACATTCTTGCAAGGAAAACAAAAATAAGTGAAAGGGGCAAGATGTTAATGACTATTTCACATGGAATTCTACTAGTTCAATGTCTCCTATCTAGTCTGCTCTCTGGAGATGGTCTTGAAACCTGTTTTCCGAACAGTAACCTTGGACCAGACCCTTGTGTCAAATAAGTTCAATGAAAAGATGCTACATCATCTTGCCTTTTTTTTTTTTTTTTTTTACTTTTCAAATGTTTCTTTATGGGTTTGGTGAAAACCCATGGATATCCAGAAACTGATGTTTCATACTTAACTTTGCATTTTCTACATCTCACTGCATTTGAGGCTGCATTTGAAAATATATGTAATCTTTTTTATTAAGAAATATTTTATTCATTTTACATACCAATCACAGATCCCCCTCTTCCCTCCTCCTGCCCCTACAGCCTTCCCCCCATGACCCACCCCCCTTTCCCTCCTACAAGAAAGTAGGGACTCCCATGGGGAGTCAGCAGAGCCTGGTACATTCAGTAATCTTTAAATATGCAAATATAAAGTGTATTTTCAAGTTGTGTTAAAAAAGTGAGGCAGTAGAGAAAGTTACACCCATCAGTTAGGGGATGCATTTACTCAATATTTCTCTAATAATCCCATTTCATAAAATATATTCCAGTTACCTTAAGGGAGCAAGGCTTTTAAATTTCCTTTATTGTAATATAACAATTTATTGCCATATTTTTTTAAAGATCTTTCATTTTGTGTACTCTTCCAGACCACTGTCATTTATATATATCTTATTTCAAGACATAGAAATTAGTTCAGAATTACAAGAGAGAAACCCTAAAGATAACTATTTTTGTTTAATTCCCTCTTTTGAATCAATCTGAATATGATGTTCTGAAAATCCTTAGTTGAAATTAGTTTGAAAATTTATTCATCAATTTAAGCCAGTGTCCTAATTAACAGGGTACAATAAAACTAAAATGTTTGAAATAAGAACATATATTAAAATTTACATCAAATTTACAAAATGAATAAGTATTTTTCATTTATTCAGCATTGACTTAAGGATATTGATTGTACTAGTAGTCAAGGTAACACTTGCAATTTTCAATTTTGAAATAACTATATTATAAAGAGGTGCTTAATACTGAATACACTGATTGATGTCTCTCTGGGTTGTTTTTAAGAACTCAATGATACATATATATCACTGTAAAATGCTATAGAAACTTTTAGGTTTCTTAAGTTTTATTAATTTTGAATAAATTCTTATGTGAAATTTGGCTTCAGAAGGATTTAAAAAACATGAAATATTCAAAACTCCAAATTTATTTTGCTTTCTATATTGAAAACTGTATACCTTTGTCTTGGAGAACCTGGAATAGCATCTGAGCCCACAATTAATTAGCAACATGGACTTGGAACAGTCACTTGACCTTCTGTACTAAAAGTTTCTCAGCTCTGCCAATAATGTGTGTAGTTCCTTGTTGATAATTCATGGAAAGCCGGACACAAGGCAGAGATTACAGTAAATATTCAAGAATTATAGCTTGTGACATGAAAAATATTGACATTCCTAAAAATTCCAATGCAAGATAACAATACTCAAACTACCAATTAAACTAATTATTATATGCCAAGGTATAATTTGGAGTCATTAGGTAATAACTGATCATGGCCAATACTCAATCTTAGGACAAAACATAAATAGAACACTTTTATTCCTGCCAACCATGACAGTTTTGAATCAAGTCCCATATTCAACAGTGCATTTCTCTGGTGATTGTTGATGGATCCACTTATCCACTCCTTCACTCTGGTATGGTCCTGCATAATAGATGTCTCTCTGGAGTCCTGAATTTGAATTTTTTCTCTGAGGGAAACAGGGGTTAGTTTTGAAAATCGTCCTTTATAGATGCTCATCTAGCTTCTATATCACCTGAATAATATTCAGCAAACACATAAAGCTTAAAATATGAGAGTTCTCTACTAGAAGGAAGAAAAATATTGCTTACTGTGGGTAGTTTACTGAAGAGCAATTTACGTTATCATTGATATACAGGTTGGTTAAATTACATCAATTGTCCTTGTTTTTAAAATAGAAACGAGGCACCAATCTCCTAAAGTCATTCAGAGAATTAAAAGTAAATGCTATGTACATCATTGGCAATGTTCACTTCCTTACAGGTAGAAAGTTCTCATGAGTCACAGCAAGTGTGGTGGTGGCAGTTGTAGTAATGTGGATGCAGAGATGTGCCAAGAAAGTTTTGAGGTGGAGGAGGGAGGAATTGAGTTGATATGGTAGATTAGGGATTTATAAAATCTCCCTAAATACATGATGCTATGATTTGATATGGTACCTAGAAGGGATATCCAAGACAAATATTCTGCCCTTGAAGACACATATTTTAACATCTAATTATATTATGTACCACCTAATTAGAAAGCAAGAACAGATCCACATAATATAGGGGATTTATCTGAGGTACAGTCCATATAATACGCACACAACTGAAGCAGCAGGAAGTACGATGTAAATCATTTTACTAAGTCAGATTAAAGGTGCTATCATTCATGGTTATGTAATACTATCTATAATTTCTGTGTTAAACTTGACATTATAAATCCTTTAATCTGCGTATTTAAAAGCCATTCTATGGCTCATTTTTCAAACAGATTCCCGTTAACACATTTACTGCTAATGAAGCACTAACGTGTTCTCTCTTTCTTAGATAAATGCTGTTGAACAACATTATTATTTGCTCCTCATATAATTATTTTTTTGGCTTTTTAATTTAATTGCTTCAATAAAAAATACACCAATAATGCATTTTTAATTACACTTCCCAGGTGACCTATGTAAAAAGAGGTTTTATAATGAAGCCACAATAATTAGCCTGTCACAGTCCAGTTTGGGGCTATTGTCTAGCTGTCCTTTCCGTGGCTTGTTGTGGCATGACTAGAATTCTAAAGACCCTGTGTATTATCTCCCATAATACTTAGGAAGGTATTAAAAATGTGTGCAATACTGGCAGAAGCAGGCTTTCTAATTATTGTCAGCTATTTCCAGTGTGACGTGGTAAATTCCCTTGAGAACAGAAACAACAGCCCACTCCAGGGTTTGTAATAGGCCCTAGAGCCTAAGTAGTTGTAGACAGAGCTGTTTCCCTCCGGATAGATAATTGGTTTACATAGCAGCTCAACATCTGAACCAAACCCATTTTTTTTCTATTGTGATTTCACTGTTTACTCTAATATACATAAACTATTTTGCTATATTAAATAGTGTATGACTCATTTCTAAATAGCTGAGTAAATTTACATGATGTGCCTCACCTGGAATACTAATGGCTCTTAGGCCTGCCCATTTTTTTTTCCACGCATGAAATATTAAATATTTAGCTTGTTAAGAATACACACTTACTATACATAATGAGTTCTGGCAACTTGTTAAGTGTGGTGATATTTAAGTTTTATTTTTATGTAAGAAACACAGCTTCCTTTTAGGAAGGCAACTGATATTACAAAATATTTAAGGATTATTGTGTTATAAATACACTGTAATCAATTATTTGCAAACATTTCTGATTGTGTGCATACTATAGTTAGTGGCAATAGAGTGACGGATTATAAATCAAATAAATCACATTAGATTCTCAAAGTGTGTGATTCTTGGTTTCATAACAGAATCTGAGGTAAGTAGAAAATTTAGTTAGGCTTATATAATTTTGGTTATCAGGTTAATAAACTACCAGAACTTAGCATTCTATCAAATTCAGTTATAAATGCTTTTCTTTTAAGTTTCATAAAATCATAACTGCCTCAGTTCTCAAGCCCAGATAAACAAAGGCAAAAAGCATGGTCATCTGTGAGACTGTGAGAGCAGGCCTCTCCACAGAATCTAGAACCTCTTCCCTGCCTTGTCCTCATCTTCCCTGGGCCTCTTTCTCTGCCACAATTGAACCATAATAATCAGGACATATCACATCTGTTGTTTCCCTCAGGCATGGCCATTTTCTGTGCAGTCAGTGGAACCTTGGGTAAGGCACCTGCTAGTTTTCAGTAAAGAATTTTTCCTCACAATCAGCACTTCCTTCTGCGCTGTGAAGAAGGACCCTTGGACAATTCCATGCACTCAAAATGTTTGGATTATTTGTTCAACTTGTATTTAGTGCCCCAAGAATGAACACAGAGATTAAACATCTTAAATTCTGTTTTTATTTTTACAGAAATGGATTATCTCCAATGAATTAGAATAGAAAGTGGAAACTGTAATACATGATCTATCAGAACAAATTTATTGGTTCTCCTAGGTTTTGATTTCATGTCTAAAACAGAGAACATTTCATTTCTCAATGAATTTGACAAGAATTCCCAAATCAGGCATACTCTTTAATCTCTGTGAACCCCAGTTATTCCATCTGCAGAGGGAGGAAAGGATTAACAACCCCATCTTCATAGGGAGATAAAAGTAGATTATTTAGAGGGTACTACATGTGCTCAAAATAGGACACAGCAGCCCCAAAATATACCTCCTTCTCTCATCATCTGTAAATTGATTTTAATATTCATTTAATGTCTATGCTTAAAATCAAAATGTTATGAAATGTTGTGTTAATAGACATGTAACTATAATTATGATTGCAAATGTGTTTCTTTGAGAAACAATCTTCTAAACACTATATACTATGTGTATTTAGCTATATATGAAATATTTGTATTCTGTTTTGAACAATAAATATCTATGCTGTGTTTTAATAAATATTCAATAAGGAATGGATTATATGTACTTATGAAAATGATAAGCATTTAAGTATACCTAACACTTTTATTGAAAACAGGTTTTTTATCTCCTGATTACAGTTTCCCCTTCCTCTTCTTCTCCCAGTTCTTTCCTACCTCCTGTTCCATCTGAGTCCACTTCTCTCTCTCTCTCTCTCTCTCTCTCTCTCTCTCTCTCTCTCTCTCAGAAAGCAAACAGGATTCTAAGGGATAATAATAAGATAAAACAAAAACTAACATATTGGAATTGGACAAAACAAACAGGAAGAAAAGAGCCCAAGAGAAGATATAAGAAACAGAGACCTACTCGTTTGCACTCAGGAATCCCATAAAAACACTAAACTGGAATCCATAACAGATACACAAAGGAACGGGGGCGGGGGCAAGAATGCAGTTACAGTTGCTGGTCATTAGGTCATTCAAAAAATCAGCTGGAGACAAAATGTCCTAAAATAATGTCTATTTTATGTGTCTGTTTACTATATAACTGAAATATAAACCTTATTTTATTTGTAAGTATACATATTTGTATATCCATGCGTATATGAAAAAACTTTAATAATAATACCTTGAGCCATAGTGGTAAAAAATAGAATAAAATGATGAACACACACACACACACACACACACACACACACACACACACACACACACACACACTATTTCTTAGAAGAGCAGAAAACTAAAGTAAGAAAAGCAGTCATGTGAGTGGTCAAATATCACCTTTGACATTTTAATAAACTGTTGCTTAGATAGAAATATCAAGCTATTATTAATGGCTATTAATGTGTACATGCTTCATGTAATTTTATAGTATCTTATTTTAATATCTGTAATTTTAATGAATTGCAATTGAGGAAAGAAACAATTTTCATTTACTTTATATAACATAATTATGGATCAAATTAACCCCACACTAGTCTTAATTACATTTAGTTTCATTTGGTTGATCAAGCGATTAACATGCTGCTGTATTTTGGAAGTAAAAGAACAAATTGTTAAGATCTTTCCTCCAAAAAACATGGACTGTTCACTGCAAGTGTGGTCACCACATAAAATTATTTCCTGGAGATTTTCTACTTTCTTTCCTTGTTTTTTCTTTTTGTTGGTTTGGTTTTGGTTGTGTGTATGTGTGTGTGTGTGTGTGTGTGTGTGTGTGTGTGTGTGTGTGTGTGTGTGTTTATGATACATTCAGTACAGCTTAAGAATAGGTATAATGAGGAAGGCTTGCACCTGGGGTCCTTTTACAAGCCACAGCTTAATAAACTCCCCTGAATGCCACCCTTTATCTGCTACATTCAGATTGGTTTCTGTGCATTTCTTTTTTAATTGGAACTAATTTTAGGTTTGCCATTACTTGTGATGAAACAGCCTCTTTACCACACATATATTTCCTTCAGTTTATGTATTGGTATCTTTACAGTTTTCTTTAGAAGAAAATGATTTGTCAGGAGGGGACCTTCTTTTTACTTCATTAGCTAAGTTATATTTGTAAGGAACATAATTTTAACAGCAATAAAAATATTGGGTTTAATAATAATAGCACTCAGGACCATACAAGTATGACTGCAACTAATCCTTTTCAGCTAATTGAAAACGAGACTGGCCCTCTACAATATGTGTGTATTGTGAATAATCCTAATTAGGATAATGCAAGGGTATTTTAACACAGTTCAGAGGCAGGGTACAGTCTCAGAAAAACAGCTTAGCTAAAGTACAGTTCATTTAAAGTTACCTTGAATCTTCTGAGGATCTACAGCCTTCCGGTACTGAACACTGCATAGGAGAGGTCTTTGTGAAGCGTCAGTTCCAACCATATATAAAGAGACATAAACATGTGCGATAGTTTTAATGCCTTTCAGAAAAATAACTTCTAAGATCCAGATACCACCCATGATAGAATATATTCCAGGAGGGCTTGAACAAACTCTCTGCAGGTGTACTAGCTGCTGGCTTCCCAAAGCCGTTCCTTTGTGCGTCTTATATACATATTTGTCCCTTCAGTATAAATAAAGATAGTGGCTTTCCCGGTTTCCCTGTGACATTTCATATTGAGACTGGATTTGTCAGATGGTATCAGTCGCATTTGATTACATTATATCATGTCAAGAAACAATGATACATAAGGCATTTTTCTCCTTTTTACTGAAGGATACAGGATTCCTCATTCATTGGATCCTCTATGTAAATATTATTTTCATATAGAGATCTAGAAACAAAAATATCACTAAGATGGCACAAAAGTGATTTAATAATTTAAATGAGATACACCCATTGTGACTTATTTTGTCTCACATGTATGATAAAAAAAAATGGAGGTCTACGTGTATCTAAATCTACTCAATACCAGTTACTTTAAAAGGAATTATAGTTAGACTTGGAGTATTTGAAATTAGTAGTGACTAAAGATCAACTTTTATGCACTGATTTAAACAAATATTTTGAGGAGTTGTGTTATATTTTGTTCTACTGTTTTGATTTTCATTTTTTCCCAGCAAAATAGTGATTCAAGCTTGACTTTGTTAAAATAATGAAGTGTTGGGTAATAAGTACTTAGTAATTATTTTTAACCAACTAAAAGTAGTGAAGTAAAGTGTTCAGTAACTTGAATATCTTACCTGAAATGAAAAGAATCAAAGAATATTGTTCAGTAACCCCTCCCCCAGCAAATGCTGTCAGGAAGATGCTAGACCCTGAAAGGATTGGAATTGTTACTCATTACAAAAAAGGAGAACAATGTCACACACAAGTGTGAGTTATTTCCATACTAGATTTTTAAAAGAATATATAAGAGTCAATCATTGTTTATGTTATTTGGGCAGAATTCCAAGGGAGATTTGACCTTGTCTGGGTGCTTTATGTGAATGAGTACTACTGTGTTATAGGAGTAGCTCAGCAATTCTTACGGATAAAGCCAGTGGATGAAAGCAAACATAAAGCCGTAATTAGCAAAGACATCGGTCAATTATGTTAGTCTTGGGAAGGGGTTTGTCTGGTCATTTTTTTTCCCCTTTGGCTTGAAAATGTTCCTGTTTTGTCTGTGTTTGGACACGTTCACCAAGTGGCCTTGCTTTTGTCTCATGTCATGTTCACAGAGTGGCCTTGTCTGATGTTGATGGTCTGTGAGATATTGAACAAGAGAAAACAAGCCTTAGTCAAGACGTTAGAACGGTTCAGAAAGTATTAATGCCTCGCTGATGGCCCCAGGTCACCAGCCCCTAATGTTGAGGGCTGTTTTTCCTTTCTCTGTCCCATGACATTTTAATCTTAGCTTCTATGCTTATACATTCAGGTACCTACCTCCCCCAAATAAGAAAAATCCTAAACATTTGTCTCTGTACACTTCACTGGGACTGCTTATACACACACATGTAGACAAATTTCTAAAATGGTATTATTAAATAAAAAACATGGAGCAAAATATAGGGGTGAAAGCCTTAGAGATCAGGGAAATAGGGAAAGTCACCAGCCAACCTTACCTCACCAGCTATGAAGCTTCCAAATGCGAGTCTCTTCCTGTCTACTCACGTCTTTATTACTTTGCTGTTCTGCCCTCTCATTGGCTCTCTTAGCCCAGCTATCTCACTTCCTCTTCCTACATACACAGCTCTGTCAATTTCTGTCTGTCTGTACAGACCTCTAGGCCTCTAAGGTTGATACTGGAATTAAAGGCATGTGTCACCATGCTTCGGTCTGTTCCCTAGTGTGGCCTTGAACACACAGAGATACTGCCTGATAAGTGATAGGATTAAGGGTGTGTGCTACCACTGCCTGACTTCTTTGTTTACTTAAAATGGCTTGATATTCCCTCTGATCTCCAGGGAAGCTTTATTTATGAAAGCACAAATAAAATATCACCACATTTCAGCACAAATAAAATATCACCACACACATGGATTTTTTTTACTTCTATATGTAATGACTGTTGAAACCTCTACCTCTAAATCTAGGTCTTTTTCTTTGTTGGCTGTCAGATCACTGTTGACTTTTTTGTTTGTTTGTTTGTTTTGTTTTTCTGTTTGTTTTTTGAGACAGGGTTTCTCTGTGTAGTTTTGGTGTCTGTCCTGGACCTTGCTCTGTAGACCAGGCTGTCCTTAAATTCACAGAGATCCACTTGGCTCTGCCTCCCAAGCACTGGGATCAAAGGCATGTGCCACTACCGCCCAGCCAACATTTCTTTGTATTCTGTACAGTCTAGTAAGAGCCAGTCCAAAACTATAAGCCCATATTAGATATCTGTCTATTAACCAAATAAGCTTAAGGGACACGGAAATACTTTCATGTCTTTGTGCAAGCATGGTGATCATTACATATATCCCAAACCAACCAACTAAGTCCCTCATAAAATTGTATGCTTAAAATGAAATACTCTTATGATAACTTACAACTTCATCCATTAGTCATTCATGACTAGAAAAATACTTAACTTACAAATTTAGCCAGACACATTCCAATTTTCCTGAGTATTAAGGAAAATAACTTGAACATATGGACTATTTGGAGCCAGATTATCACTGAGGAGAATAAAAAGCAATAAAGTAATCATATAACCCATTTCTTTTATGTACTCTTCACTTGAAATATATTCAATAGAAAGCAGATCTAGATGTAAATCTCTGGTCATTTTTATATAAAACAACACTCATAATGATTTTTTTGTAAATTTAAATAATATTATTAAAATAGTTTAGAAGTTAAGTTTTACTGACAGTTTCTTAAGATTGCAATTATTGGCTTGAAGAAAATATTAAAAATGCATATAATGTGTACAAAAGTTCAGCTGTCCTGTGACTTAAAGGATTTCACATATTTACAAGTATATCTGAAGGATATCCAAATATAGGAAACTATGGCACAGTGAAAGTCTGTGAATTTCGCATAGGTCAGGTAGTTCTGAGGGCTACATATTCACACAGTTTGATGTACTTCTCAAGGTATTTTTGCATACACTTTTAAAAATCTTCACTTCAGAACCTAGAAGTGAATATGAGCCACAAGAAGAAACATAGGAGTCTGTTCTGTGCCTGGCTTTCCTTCGATTAACGTGCTACCAGATTGATGAATAAATTTGGCCTATGGGCCAAGAATCATTCTTTTCATTTAACTATTGACTTGGTATTGACTCAGTCTTGGTTAGGATAAAGTGAAGAATTGGCATGGAGGTTGGAAGGCTTTCGTGACCAGTGAAAAGAATCATCCAGTCTAGTCTTTAAAGAACTAGAAAAAGCATACCTGTATTGCAATGTGATGCAGCAGAAACACAGTCCTTGCCTTGGTTCTTCTGATTCCAGTGCTTGAAACTTGTGCAAAAAGTGGACTATCATATATAAGCTTCAATTCATCTTCCTCTAAAATGTGTAATATAGATGACTAGTGATTTGCCAAGTCCTTCGGAGAGAGACTAGGGGATACTTAAATGAACTCGACAATTAGACATATCCAAGAAGGAGGACATGAGCTAGATCTGTAAGCAAGTATGCGATGCAAGCAATGACTTCAGGTCAGTGGGTGTTAGCCAATGATGAAAATGCTCAATGCTAAATAACTGGCCCCATTCAGTTCTTCTGACTCTCAGCTGTAGTCCCCTTTTCAATACCACGCACTAGAGAAGAACATTGGTACCTTGTTAGTACTTACATGTGTAATAAAAGAACTAACATAATTGGGTATCTGAACACATGCTTATGCTTTTTAACCATCTTACATTGCTACATTTAGTAATATAATAAAATAACTAATCTCCACCAGGATTGAAAGAACAAATGCTCTCATACTGAATTTCAAGGAATAATTTCTGAGTGAGACCCATTGTGGGAGAATAATAAATCAAGAAGGCTATATGCCACTCAGATAAATAACGCGTTGGTAAGGTCAAACACTGAACACGACAGAATAAAGTATCACCTGTTTGGTGGAGAACAGCTGATAATTCTTGTCATGCTATGGACTTGTAGAATACTGCTAGATTAGTATCTTTGAAAATATCTATATAACATTGACTTGGTTTTCTTCATGAAGTTCTGGGAAGAGAGGATGTACTGCTAAATCCTTTTGAGAGTAGCATGTAGTCACAGGAAAAAAAAAAGAGAACTATGAAGGACCAGAGATGCTGTAGATTATTGTTTTTCAATCACACATGTTTCAAAATATAGATTTCACACTGAAAATTTATGAATATTAAAAGGCAAATGCTAAAAGTTCATTGACTCAGTTTGGGTAGTGGGAGATAACATGTATGTGTGTAGATCCGGCATAAAATTATGTAACTATCTACACCTAATTTGAGAAGACTTTACTCATCCATGCAACTTGACAAGGTTCCAACTTTTTCAGACTTTTAAAATCATGCATTTTTGAGTTTCCACCTCACATCTGAAACAGTTTCTCCTTGTTATTTTGTATGAATAAATGTGTGTTGTGATTTCTTAGTATACGCATTGCAAAAGCCCCTTTTCTTAGTTGAAGTTTCTATGATTGAATACCATAGATAGGGTGAATTAAACCATACTGATTCCTTGAAGTTCTAGAAGATAAAGTCAGGGTACCAACATGCTTGGTGAAAGTCCTTTCCCAGTTTATAGCCAACAGTCTTCTTGTATTCTCACATGGCACACAGAGAAAATCCTCTCTATCATACGTTTATAAGGACCTTAATCCAACACATAATTGGTCCACACTCATAAACTATCTTTTCCTATGTCCTAATACTATTGGACTGTGGGGTTAGGATTTCAGCATATGAATTTTAAGGCAACACATCATGTAACATAAAATTCCATTAAATTGTATTTTTGGAGACAACAAGAAATTATTTCACTTTGACACTATCTTAAGAATTTCTGAGAGAAGCATATAGTATCATTGTTGGCTTCATGTTTTTCCACAGGTACAGATGGATATAAACTATATCCTTAGAACCACAGAATTTCAAAGTCAGAGTGGATGGTAGAGCATTTTATTGAACCTGTCAATATCTCAGTTCCCCAACTACTATAAAGCTGTCATTTGTCGCATTACCCTGGAATAAGCATTCTCCCAAGGAGAATTTTCACATCTACCAGTTGTTTCTCTAACAACAATTTCTTTGGCATTCTAGTCAAATGTTTCAGACAAAGTAGCTTTTCCTTTACCAACCCTTGCCTGCCTCCCATATTTAGAAGTGCACACAGTAGTAATGGTCATATGATTTATTTGAGTGTTTCCCAGATGGGTTTGTGGAAAATTAAACTTGCAAGGTATTCTACGGACAAAATTCAATGACCAAAAAACATTCTTGCAATCTTTGTTTAACTAAGAAATATTGGGAAAACAGTCTATTTTTTGGTCTTTCTGAAACTTTCTTCATTTCAGAAACTTTTTCAAGTAACATATGCTCCCATCTCTTTGAACTAACTGTCACGTAGAATTAATGCTGAGAATTGAGGGCTGTGTTTTGCTGATATGTCAAATTGAAGGAGGAGGATGGGGCAATTATTCAGTGGACAAAGCTTTATGAGCAGTAATGTGATGAGAAGCAAGGATAGAGTGATTGCTTCTGTGTGGCATCTTGCCTTTGTTCTGTTGACCAAGCCCTAGCCTGTGGCTCCATTTCTGCCTGTTTGTTTTGACTGATGCTGGAGAACTGCAGTTTCAGATAGGACTATGAGTCAGAGGACATTTGAAGAGCTCCATGAAGCCTTAAAACATCATAAATAAGATCACAACAGTTTCATTTTAAAGGAAGGCGATGGATTGGGAAGAATTAGCCACAGGCAGTATTACAAGCATTCATCTTCCTTCATTACACTTTAGAGACACGTGATTCTATGGCATGCAGTTCCTTGCAAGACAGAAATGAGATGGCCCAAACCCTCTATGAATATTTAATAATTACAGATAATTTATTCTCAAGTGGAATTTACCAAAGTAGATCCTAGAAACAATTCTTTTCATTTGGATTGCAAGCTACCAGAGCAATGTAAAATCTTATTAAGCCATACCAAGAAGAAGGGAAAAGTCCTGCTATTTAAGTCATATTTTACAGGTAAATGCTAGGAATTATAGCTTTTAGCTGATGTTTTCTTGTTATGATTTGGTGATATTTGCAACAAGGGTTTAATACTTTTGACCTGTGTTTTATTACTTATCAGTAATTTTATAGCTAACAACCAGACTGAAGCAAAATCTGAGAATGGACACAATTATAGCGGAATTTACAGAGCATAAGTTCATCTGCCTCTGACAAGCCAATATAAAATCCCTCCAGAACGTTAAAGGGTCACCCTCAAATCAGGGCTCTCTAGATTGTTTGATTAGGCAATATTTTAAAAATTAAGAGAAAATGTTTCTATAATAATGTGTTATTTTCATTGACTGGAAAATAAGGCTTCAGGTTTTAGTCTCATTTTATTCTTTTTAGAACACTATCTGATACTCTCTATAATGATAATTATTATATTTATAAATTAAAGATACTAGAGTGAAATAAAATATCTTTTGTTTCCAGTCAGGAAGTGATAAAACAAATCCTGAAAATAGAATCAGCAGGATTCCTCAGAATGTAGAACTGAGAAATAAGGATGGAGTGAGATGTTGTCCAACAATAATTTATGAAGTATGTGTGTTAGTGTATATTATCTATACAGGCATGTCCACACCCACACATGCACACACTCACCTATAGACACATGTAGACAGGTCACAACCAGGAACTGGCATGGAAATTTGATGGTAGAAAATACTGAATGAAGCCTTTCTTTGTTTTATGATTTTACAAAATAAGTTTAAGATAAATAAATTCATAAAACCTCAAGAAAAGCTACTGAGGACATCTATCTCTATTACAGTGCTTTTATATGAAACCAGCAAGTATTGATTGAAAGAAGCTATACTGATGGACATTCAATAATTCATGTAGAATGAGATAGTACTTTCAGGTTAGAGAATAGTCACGTAAATTTTTGTTAATGTAAATACAATCTTGTTGGAGCTGCAACTGCGTCTTTGGGAAGCCACATACACACAGTGATTAAATTTGCCTGAGAGAGATAAAGCATGGGTGTGAGACCAGTTCTGTCACTGAGTGACTGTCACTGAGAACCCTGGCAGGTAAAATGTGCATCTCTCCAAGCCATAAACACTGGTCACTTATGTGTAAAACAGGAATAAGAAAACCATCCCAGTGGTGTATGCCTTTTTTATCCTATCCCAGAGTGTGGTCCTGCAATAAGAATTCAGTCAGCCTTACATCTCTTTTTCCTGCCTTTCTCTTTCTGCTCTTCTTCTGTCCTTTCTGGCTCCCATCTTTCGTTTTTCTCCCTCATCTTTTTATTTTTGTTGCTTAACTCTCCACTACTCTCATCTCACCTACATCACTGTGATTTCAGCTTCTGTTTGAATCAGACTTTAGTATAAAGGCAAATTGTGCCACAGTGGCAGTAGCCAAAAATTGACTTACAATGGTAAATAGAGGAACAATGAATGTGGGGAACAGAATTGGTGTGACTATCACTCAGCCTTTCTCATGTAATTAACTCCACATTTAAAATGTACAGCTGTGGTTGATATATTGTGCACCCCAATAAACTTATCTGGGGGTCAGAGAACAGAACAGCCACTATATTAAACATAGAGTTTAAGCAGTGGTAGCACATGCCTTTAATCCTAGCACTCTGGAGGCAGAGATACATCTGGATCTCTGTGAGTTCAAGGCCACACTGGAAATAGCCAGACATGGTGGCACACACCTTTAATTCGAGCACCTGAGATCTCATGTTTTGCTTGGGAAAGACACCTGCCTTTAATCCCAGGAAGTAATGGCAGGAAGCAGAAAGTTTTGTATAAGACATGAGGACCAGGAACTAGAGGCTTTTTAGGCTTTTAAGCTTTTTAGGCTTTTAGCAGCAGTTCAACTGAGATCCATTTGGATGAGGACTCAGAAGCTTCCAGTTTGAGGAAACAGGATGGGCTGAGGAGTTGGAGAGGTGAGGTTGGCTGTGGCTTGTTCTGCTTCTCTGATCTTTCAGCATTCACCCCAATACCTTGTTCTGGGTTTGTTTTTATTAATAAGACCTTTTAAGATTCATCTTACATGCAGCCATTCTGTTGAAGAATTCTTTGGAGCCTTTTAGAGGTCATGGCCTGGGAACTTGGTGGAGATGTATAGGCTGTGCTAGCCTCTGCATCCCCAGAACCATGTCAGTGGCATCTCTTCTGGCTACTCTACTGAATGCTGCATTCATAGGTGCCTTGCATGCTCACAAGCCACTTCGGGGTGAGGATCAGAGGAGGAGTTAAGAATTCAATGGCAAAACTTGAAAAAATTATGAGGATTGTGACATTTAAGAATTTCCCTTTTCTGTAATTTTTAAATGTCAGAGAAAATTGGAGTGGCTATTAAGTCTAGGATCCTAGCACAGAGTTAGGTCAGTTTTATTTGACTAAAATTGGTTTGTATTTGTAGCAAGTAAGCACTGCACACCAATGTGACAATTTCTTTTTTCCTTTGTGACTGCATCTTTGCTATAAGACAAAGGGCTACATTTCCAAAGATAAAGCAATAAATACACAAGCAGGTTTGTTTTATTGCCTATGTGGGGTTTTGTCTATCAATGCAATAAAATAGACAAGAAGCAAACACATTTGATGCATTGCACATCTGAGTAGTTTTATTATTGAGAGTCTTATCAATAAGGCATAAGTACACCTATTCAGAGGCGTTGGGGTCATCTTTAAAGTGATATTGATACTTAGATTTTCTATAGTAATCAATAAAGCTGTAAATTAACATTCTTTTACAAGTAAATCCAAAAGGGGAAAACCCCTAACAAACTATGTTTTCCCTTAATTTTCTACTATCACAAGGCATGAGTTTTCTATGACCCATAATAAATATCAAACTATAATGTATGACACATCAGTACATGTTCAGAGAGAAATTTTGGATGTGCAAATTGTATCAATTGCTTTAGTTCTTAGGTTTTTGGTTATCTTTTACATGCACAATTATAATTAATTTGTAATTACTTTATTTCCATCTTCAAGTCCGGGTCTAGGATCATTTTTTGGTTGTTGTTTTTCAGAAGAAATCTCACTCTTCTTGAACTAGTCTTAAACTCTGTGCTCTTAAACAGTAAGTGGCTCTGCCCAAAACTCCCAAAGGCTAGGATTATAGACCACTCCCATCACACAGCCCACACACCATAGGATTATAGACCACTCCCATCACACAGCCCACATACCATAGGATTATAGACCACTCCCATCACACAGCCCACACACCATAGGATTATAGACCACTCCCATCACACAACCCACACACCATAGGATTTCAAGTATGAACATTTGGGATTCCAAGTAAGAACATTTCCTTCCTACTCCTATTTCTAAAACATTTTACACTTCTCATATATTGCTGGTTATTTTCTTTTTAATTTTTAATTCTATTTATTTATTTGTTTTGTGTGTGTGTGTGTGTGTGTGTGTGTGTGTGTGTGTGTGTGTGTGTGTGTGTAGAACTTGTAGAAGTCCATCTTATCCTTCCAACATGTGAGTCTCAGGGGATGAACTCAGGTCACCAGAACAGACGACAAGCATTTTTCCTGGTGAGACCATCTCACCCACTCTAATATTGTCTCTATTCTGATGCCCTTATTTCCAGACCATTTTTATATTTCATGTTCGGACACCTAAGGAAGTGCTCCCTTTCTTCATTACAGGACCTTACACAGACGAGTAGAAGGATCACACACGGGAATGCGTGAATAAACTGGTGGTTAGGGAGCTATCATTTGAAGGCTATCCTGTTCTTTCCACCCTCCTTCCCCCACCCTCTCTCTCACACACACATGCTTACAACTGAACTGCCTTTACGAAAACAGTCTGAAATTATGGAGTCAAGTTTGAACCCAGAGATCTCTTTTACTACTGATCTGCGTTTGACACACTAAGATGCTGAAATTCAAAGAAACTGAGTCCTAAAGGCAACATTAGTCATGTTTTTGCAAATACCCAGTTAAATCTGGTGAGGAGAGCCACACATCTTTGCAAACGCTTTCATGTATAGCACACACACACATATGAATTTTGTTAATATTATTCTGTAACTAGCTTTTTCACTTCACAGTTTGATTCATATAGTAAGGATATTAGCTAGTTGTGTTACATCTATTTTTCTGATTAATTTAATATTTATTCTCTGAGAATGTCACACACGTATATGATGTATTTTAAGCATACACTCTCCTCAGTCCCTCCTTCCATTTCATTTCTGAATTAAGTCAGTTTTATCCTGTGAGCATAGGTATATGACTATCAACTGGACCAGAGCAACATATCAGAAGTCACACTATTAAAGAACACTGACTCTTCTTGAACCAACAGTCATCACCTGCCAAAGGTTCCATAATTAGAGGTGCGGTCTCTTTAGCCCTTCACTAATAAGGCTGGAATTTTGACTGGGTTCATCTTTCTCAGGTCTTATGCAGGTACCCAAGGCTTTTGAGAGGTCATGGGTACAATGAACATGTCATGTCTAGAATTTTTAAAACTGATATTATGAATATTTCAGTGTTATCTTTCATATAGACAAATCTTAATTTTAACCCTTTATGGTAAGAATTGTATTACTTAGATGTAAAAAGCTTCTTCATATATATATATATATATATATATATATATATATATATATATAATGCTTCATAGTGTGTTGAATCTATTTTTAATTTATTACACACACACACACACACACACACACACACACAAAATCCATGATTCTATATTAGAAGTGTGTACTAAGAAACCAGATCCAGTAGATACCTTATTCTAAAGTACAGAGAGGGTCAGGCATGACACAGCCCTTACAACTTTGCATCACGATAACAGCAGAATTGTTCAATCTCTCACCACATCACGGATATGAGGAGCAGAAATTGCTGGTTAAAAGTGGTAACTGTGGTGATGTATGTAGGGAGCTCTTCCTTTTCATCCTGAGGAGGAGGAATGGCAAGGATGAATCTCCCTTTGCCTTTAAAGAGGCCATGTAGCAAATCAAATGTATGTCCTCTGTTGCATAAGGACATGATGGGACAGTGTGCATGTTTCATATTGAACTTGAGAAGCGACATCTTATCCTACATAATGTATTTGATGATAACCAGAAGGGCAAATGACTGTTCCAAGAATTTCTTATAATAGAGACTCTCTTGTGTTTCCTATGAATCAGAGAAAGACTTTCTCTCCTATCCTGTACTCACAAGACAAAACCCAAATATGGGGCCATGTTGAGTCTTACATGAAAGGGTCACCAAATTAGGTCAATGTGTCTCAGCAGACTGGATATTATTTTAAGGCCAAATGTATACAAGACAAACTGATTTGTAATTGCAACTTGTGAGGCATGCTTCTTCAGCAAAATAGGTGCAGTGGAATGAGACAAGAATCTAACTTCTTTTCCCTTAAAAATTTAAATTTCTGCCAGGCGGTGGTGGCGCATGCCTTTAATCCCAGCACTCGGGAGGCAGAGTCAGGCGGATCTCTGTGAGTTCGAGGCCAGCCTGGGCTACCAAGTGAGTTCCAGGAGAGGCGCAAAGCTACACAGAGAAACCCTGTCTTGAAAAACCAAAAAAAAAAAAAAATTAAATTTCTTCCAATAATGTTTAATGTTGTACTTTTATATAACAAATTAAAAAAACCTATTGCCTTGTTTCTCCTGTGTATACACTCAAGTTTATAATCATTCCTTACATTATCAATTCCTTTCTTAAGTTCAGTTCCCAAAACATCTCAATTGGTCAATGGTCTCTATTGTCATCATACCCAGAACCTATTTTTTGTATGTGTATTTCTTTTTTGTTAATAAGAAAAACAAATGTTTATCCGTAACAACAAACAGCAATTATCTGGGAACTTCATTAAATGAAGGGAATTTTGCTTATTTTGTAACATTTAGACTTCACACAAAATTCATGACATGCCTTCATTAATGTCTTTCTATATCTTTGGGGCCTTTTAAATGAATGCTTATACACTTCTTATTATATTCATGGTTATAAATATTGTACTTTAATTATTGTAATAAATTGATAATTATAATTTCCAGGCATGTCCTAATAAATGATAGATGGCTAACATTATAATGTTAAAAATTCCCGATTTTTAAAGTTCACTGACTTTTCTGGTGTAAATATCCTATCATGGCTGTTTTAAGCTATCACTGTCAATGATTTTCAGTAACAGTGAATTAGAAAAATAGATGCCACAGTTATGTTGTGAGCAGCTATACTACATTTTTGGTACTTCACACATTTTCCTGTTCAATTTTACATGGTTACAACCATTTGGAGAATATAAACTGCACTCAGAAAGAACCTTGAACATGAGATTAATAAAAAGAATTAGAAGCCCCAAACTTCGAAGGAACAGGCAATGATTTTTTTTTAAAAATCAAAACATATGACCCTTAAACATGTATTTCTTCTCTGAATTAACTACTCACTAAATGTTCCCTCATAGGCCCTTTGATTTTATGATGCATTTTTCTTTTCCCCTTTCTGATTAATCTTCAGCTGGACTCGTAAAAGAAAAGTGTAGTTCATATCAGATGTTCAAGCCCACTGTACTTGATACACTGAATGCCTTCACAGATGTCTCTGTGTGTTAAGAACATTTCAAGAGAAGCTAATTGAAGGGGACCCTGCAAGTGTCCAGGCAGGGAAACAAACTGTGAAGAGGTGGGAATGAAAAATTGGTTCAGATTCATTTTGTCAACCAGGATCACACTTGGAGAGTCTGATACCAAGTGGTTCATTGTCAGCATATTTAAAACAAAATACAATTTGGGAAAAAGTTACCAGGCAACATTCAGTCCAATTCCAGAGCACAATAAAGCTTAGTTAAGACTACAATAGAAACTCTTTACAAAGTACATGTGACCATGATGGTGGACTCTATAGCTAAAAGGCCTGGAATCTGATATTGTCTCTGACTTGAGATAGCATAGTGGTCAACAACCATACAATACATGTGACATTGTAAACCCCTCGCCTTAACCCTGGACCTAGCTCCTGCCCTACAGAGTAAAAAGCCCAAGCTCTGGACTTGAAATCCCACCAATCCCAACCCTGAAAAGCTTTACCCTGAAAAGTTCTACCCCCAAACCCCGAGAAACTCTATATAAACTCAGCCTTCTGCTCAGTTCACTGTCGTTTGTTGCCTGAGCAGAGGCAGCTGACCTCCTGGTATTTTTTTCCCCCTCCCAATAAATCCCTTGTGTGGGATTTGTTGTGCAGTGTGACTGTGATATTCCTTGGCTGCGTCCCACCAGGATACTTTCCCATCCAGACTGTAATGTTTAGAGATATCCCCCACCAAGGATGGGTTATTTTAATTGGTCTAAAGATAATGGGCTAGGGAATTAAGAGTCTGAGATAAACATTTTAGGTGAACTCTATCTCTAAGCACAAGATGGATGAGATCTTCCCCCACAGATAGCAAAATTATAGTTGAGGTCTGCTGCCACAGATAGCAAAAACATCACCAGGTTGTTAACCATGTCTACTCCTAGCTTTCTGGGCAGAAAAATAGGCATTTTATTTCTTCATTGAGGAGAGGCCACTGTGTTTTTAACATTCCTGGTTTCCTTAGTGATCTTTGAGCAAAAAGACCTTTGTGTCCTCAGCTCCACTTAAGACAAATAATAATTCTAAGAATCTTGCAATATGTTGCACTCTGGGAATATGTCTAAAGTTTCTTCCATTATCTATTCTTGGGTATTAGTGGTATATTTATTGGGTCAAAGCTGAGATTTACAAGAGATCAAAAACACTATGAAAACTTAATTTGAAATCTTTATGCTTAATTATATTTGGGAAATATTATTATTTGGGAAAAGGTTTCCAGGCAACAATCATTCCAATTCCAGGTGCACAATAAAGCTTAAGTTATGGTTACATAGAAATTCCTTTACAAAGTATATGTGACCAACAACAGAAAATTACATCTTTATATTTGTGAGGATAGGCATCCCATAGAAATTCATCAGTTGGGTTGGCCTCTCCTGAAGTCATTTTGTTGTAGTGTAGATAGTTTAATTATCCTTTATGTTTATCTGAATTTTAATTTCTTCCTGTAGGGACATTAGTTATGTTTGATTGGAAGCTTCCCCAATTACTTTCTAACTTCATTATTTTGAGATTCTGTTTCCAAGCAGAATTCCATTTTGAAGATGGTTAAGGTTTCAGCATAAGCATTTGGGACACAAAATTTAGTCCCTATCACATGCCTTGAAATTCACTCTAGCAATGGGCATAATAGTAAACACCTTTAATCCTGGCACTTGGGAGTCAGAGGCAGGCAGAACTCTATGAGTTTGAGACCAGCATGGTCTACATAGGTAGTTCCAGAACAGCCAGAGATACATAATGGAGAGACCCTGTCTCAAAAACAACAGCAACAGTGATAATAAATTCATTTTAGCATCCATTAGTTGGTAATCTACTTAATCTGCCTTGCTAGTGCAAAATCTTGTGTTTCTCCTTTAGTTCTGTCATCTTATTGCTATGGATTGATATTTGGTGAAGGGAAAGTAAAATCACAAGTTCAAATTACTGTTATCTGTGGTTTTCAGATGTTTCCAGAAGACACAGCAGATGGCTAGTGATCATGACAGTGCACTCATCCATCCTAAGGACTATGCTGAGCCATGTGCATATGCATGCATCTTGAGTAAGGAACAAACTGAGGTGTTATTAAACGTATTGTTCATTGTTTGACTTGCTTCAAAAGGCTTATCTCTATCATCTTAAAATTGTCTCTTGACACATAACTAAATGTTAATATTAATTTTTAAGTTAAAGATTAAAACATCTGAAAAACATGTAAATTTTCTGTGATCAAAGCATCATGTGCTCTTAGAGCTCTACATACAAAATGACTGTATTATTATGTCTATTTGTGTCTGATTTGTAGTCTTCTCATCTGGTCTTTTAAGCCACACAGAATTTAACAAAGTAGGTAAAAATTAGTCTTAAAGTATCATGTTGTAAGTATAATATCTGTGAATATATTCTATTCTTTCCTCTTTGATGCCTTAGCCCACACAACTACTACAACTGCTCCTTTTAATTAAAATGGGAAAATATAGTACTTATAAGCTTAGTCTTACCCAGAGCCAAGAACAAAATCTATAGCCCCCATAATGGGAAATGCTCTATAGAATGGAATAAAAGTGATAAATTGGTAAATACATGGTATAATTATTGGATCCTTTTTCTTATTTATCTTTTATCAGTGACAAGAATATACAAGAGATTCCCAAAATGTTGTTGAATAAAATATGAAAAACTATGAATTTCATAAGAATCTTATAGTTTAAAAATATTTGAAATTAATATACCCTGAATCTTTTTTATTCTCTCTTCAAAAGAATTAGTAATAATCTTCTAGATATTTTCTTCCATGGGCAATACCTAATGTAATAAAAAAATTATGAGGGAGGGGATGGGATGGGAGGATGGTGGCGCTCATTCAGGCCTGTGTGTCTGAAGTGTGTGGAAGACAGAGGACAGCCTCTGGTGTCATTCTCAGGAGCAGTTCACTGATGTTTTTGAGACAGGGTTTCTGACGGGCCTGGAAATCACTAATCAGGGTAGGCTATCTGTCCAGGCAGCCCCAGAGACCCTCCAGTCAGTTCCTGACCTGTGCTGTGATTGCAATTGTGAGTAATGAATCCATACTTTCCAATGTGGATTCTGAGCATCACTCTCATGTCCTGGAGCTTTCACATTAAGGACTTACCAACCTAACAGCTCCCAACCTCAAAAAACCCAACTTTTCATAAAGCAGCTGTATTAGGAGATAATCTTTAGCTATCAGAGTAAGTGGGTACTCCTGTGGAGAAGAAACTGAACAAGTGTCCACTTACTGTGACTATTTTCTCAATTCTCTATCTGCTTGAAATTCTATTAATGTCTTTGCTTAAAGATTCTACCTATATTTTCACCAGTCTTGGTCTGCATATTTTTTCTGTAATATGTTAACATTTGTTAATATTTTTGAGTTAGAATTTCCCTTCATTCTGTTTTAAATACAGTTGGATATTTTCACTTTCTATTACATATCAACTCAAATGAAATTTCCATACTGTTGCTCATGAATCCCATAAATCTCAAATGAGATTTCCATACTGTTGCTATTTCCCAAGTAGAGGAAAGAAAAGAAGTAGAATGTGGGCACCTGGGTGGCTAGATTCACACTTATTTTATCATAATAGATGAAAATCATCAATGACTCTATAGTTTGGTTTCATATATGTATGAGTCATTCTAATCAAAAGATACAGCAATCCAACTATATATCTAGCCAAATATTCACAATTTTTTTCAGGATGTTTCTATCAATATAGCAAAAGAGACAAATATTTTTGTTGATATGTGTACATGTCAGGGTAGAGGGATGGGACAGGAGTGTCTTTAGGATACACTTAGGTTATAGGGAGTGCTATTAGAGGGGGCGAAGTCCCTGTGAAAGACATCCAGAGGATACTTCTACTTTTTCTGTCCTGTGAGTACTAGCAGCTTGATCTTGATGTTCTCAGGCACCAACATTGTAAGAAGTCTGCCTCTGTAAGCTATTGCTTTTCCTACCCAGGCTAGGACATTTTGTTATTTACAAGTACATACTCATCATTTACATTTGTGATTCCTAATTGCAACATTACTATTATTGCCAACACAACTATAATTAGCTGAAGGCATTGGGTTTTAGGTGTGACTAGATATACACTTTGTGAAAGTTCCTTTCTTACACTTTCTTTCCCGTGTCCCTAGTATGCTTTTGGTGATTTAAAATCATACTGAGCTTCTGTCATACATAAAGACATTTTCTTTTAAATCTTTGGGCTTTTGATGGAGAAACTTTCCACAGTTTCTGTAGAGAGAGCAGCAGAATGCCACCAGACCCTGCTTAATAGGTTCTTCGTCTAAGAAGGAATTGTTTTCTTCCATGCTACCATGCCACTTCCATAGTCCTGTTTTATTTTGCTTCCCCGTGTCTCCTCTTTGATGCTCACCTTATCTCTATTTGCTCTCATGATTATTTTACGTGAATCATAGACACAAGGGCTATGGGGAAAATGACAGGTCATTGTATTCAGACCTCTGTACCCAGTGCATGTTATTGCCAGACACTTATATTACTCCCTTTAGAATTATGTTTAATCTCCTTCGGAATGTCTTATTGATGCTTCCTCAATGACCTCTTTGGGTAGCTATTCCATTGCTAAATTGCTCTTGCTTTTAGGACACTTTCTCTTATAAGTAATTTAAACATGCCCTTCTTATTTCCTGTAAAACATTCTGAGTCAACTTCGAATGATTCTTCACTCTACACTGTATTACCCTGTTCTTCCTAGGAAAATGCCACACGCCACAGGAGGCAAGCCCTCCTTTCAATATGTTGGTCATTCAGAAAAAAAAAAATCTAACAGATGTGTGCCATTCCCTCATCTATGAAAAGAATATCAAAAATTATTTCAGTTATAATATTCTGTGGTTCTATTATGCCTACATATTGATTAAGAAATGTATATAATAGTATCTCTTTCAGTTTATAATGGTGCAAAACTTCAAATTTTTTGTGCTTGCATCTGTTTTTTTTTTTTTAGGTTTTAACCATGTAAAATAAAAAATTGTGTATTTTAAAATGGGTATGCTTATTGAGTCCTTTGTATCACTTTGTATATTGCTTGAAGTTTTTATATATCAAAGTTTTGCTTCTAGAGACTTGTTTCAATGTTGCTTTAGCACTTTTTAGGATGCTGCAGCTTTCACGTAAATACCTGACTAAGAAGATCTAGATTGTAAACAAAATGAACCTTTACTGGAAAACTCTTCTTGTAATAAACCATCGTGTAAGACATAGTTTTGTCATTGTACTTTTCAATGGTTATGTAAAATATGCATCATGTTCTATCAAATGCAATGTGTGTGCCTGATCCCATGCCTTGGCTGTGTCTCTTCTCACCTGTTATTTGGATATTGAGTACACAGTCTTACAGTGATCTTCCTACTGTCCATTTTGCTTCCTACTGTCCAACTTGCTGTCTGCTCTACCTAACAGCAGTCTCTTCGTGAGGTATAAGGCTGCTCATGCCACTCTCGATTTGTTTCATTGTGTTTGTGATGCTATAACAAATTACCCAAGCAAGGTGACTTAAACAATAAAAATGATTTCTCCCACAGTTATTTAATCTTGACATTGAAGGTCATTGGGCCAGTCTGTTATACTCTGGTAAGGGATTTCTTCTTGATGGACTGATTGACTTTCACATTGAATGCTTACATTATCTTCTCTCCATTCAGGTATGCATGTATTCTTATAAAGCCACTGCTCTTGTTCTATTAGGACTTCACTCATAAGTTCATTTAGTTTTTTACTGCTTATCTTCTAAAAGTTTTTCTCTTAACCAGTCCCCTTAGCAGTGAGGATTCTATCATATTAATTTGGAGAATGGAGAGACAATTCAGTTTGCTTTACCCACGGTCCTCTATCGCCCACCTTATTGATGTTATGTATCTAACTACAGCATCTAAGTGTTTGTATTATCTTACATCAACCTGTCTTCCTCTGACTCACTTTGAGCCACACTTGACTCAGCAAGCAGTACTCAATGTACAATGTTTACCAGTGCTCCCAAATAAACTGTGTTATCTCTAGATTTGCTGCCTTGACTATCTTCATACACACACTACTAAGATATTTCTTGTTCATCCTCATAAGCACATTTCTGATAACTTCTCCAAGAAACTTGTAAATGGAGCAGTAGTGGTTATGTCAGTACTCTGGAGAGAGACTAAGGCAGGGGAACATCTGCACAAGCAAGTCCAACCTGTGCTGCACATAATAATTGTCTCCAATAAATGAACTAAATTAAGAAGCAGTGAAGGAAGTCTGAGCAGTAAGGGTTTTCTTTTTGTACTGTATTCACTATTATCTTTTCACTTTTGATGAGTTATGTGCCCTTCTTTACAAGTAAGTATTATATCATGTTATAATAGTTTGCTCACTTGCTAACTTTCCTATTAAGTTATGAATTAATTGGAAGGGAGAGCACATGTTATTATTATTATTAATTATTATTATTATTAAAAAATTCTATTTACCAGTACTTAATGTTAGACAATTAGATGCTCAAATTCTCCTTTATGGAAAAACGTTTCTAGGATCACATATAGCTATATAAACTTACAAATACGACAAATCAAAGGGTCTGTTACAAACTGCAAGGTTTCTTCTTTTCAATGAGTGTGTTGAATAATGTTAGAGATCATATAGACCATGGATACAGCATAGCCAGGGTGTTCACAATTTCTAATTGTGAAGAAAACATTGGAGGACTGAGACAGAGGACAGGACAGAGAAAGACAAAATAAACAAATGTGTTACCACTTATCACTGCAAAGTGATTTCTTCTGAGAGATAAAACATTACAGTAGCAAAAAACTTGGCTTCACTCTCAATGATTCTGAGTTCCTGTTACCATAGTCACTTGCTATCCAATCACTTATGAGGGAGACAGTATAACCCCTTTTACAATAGATGAAGTCTGAAGCTGTCCTACCTGCAGAGTGGGCGTGACTTTGCCTCCCTCTCACTTAAATCCTGTTTAAACTGAATCTCACTGTACTGGGAAGGAAATTATAGCATTTCCATCACTGAATACACCATAGCAGCTCAACGAAGGATGTGGGTTAAATGAAAAACATGTCTGCTGGCTTAGAATAAGACCTATCCTTGTTATATTTGCTGTGTATGATATTTTGGTTTTATGGTATGCTTCATTGGGTAGATAAGTAGATGCACTAGAATATCATTAAATATTTTTACTTTCTTGAATTCTACCCCTAATACCAGGAGATTTGAAGCAAATTCAGGCAAGTGCAGTTTCTCCCAATATACATATACCTGTCAAGCCCCCTTCCCAAGCCCATCAGAACTGCCATGGTTTCTTCTCACTAGGTATTCATATGGCAGGAGAACAACCATTTCAGTTCTGTTAAATTATGCACACCTCTCTATTCTCTAGATATCACGGTCATGCCAACCTTTCACCTTAAAAATGAATTTTTTTCTACTGTTCAAATTCATCTTTATTCTGATTTTCTTTTTTTTTTTTTTATTTTGCAATACAATTCAGTTCTACATATCAGCCACAGATTCCCTTGTTCTCCCCCCTCCCGTCCCCCTCACCTTCCCCCCAGCCCCCCCTACCTGGACTGAGTCTACCAGGTTGATCTCAGTCTGTGGGGAAGGCTTTGCCCTGGAGGAGATGGGAAAAATGAATTTTTAATAACAGTGAATCTCCCCTAATATTTATGTTCTTTAGACAAAAGGGCAGTAGTTAGAAGTAACTATAATAATGAGTTTCTGTATATATAACTATCAATTGCCTTTAGTGTTGCTAGAAAGAAGAAAGAATATTAAGAATGTTGCCAATAAATTACAAAATGGTCCATTTTAATTAAGAAAAATATTTTCTAGTCATTAACAATGTATTTTCATTGTTGCATTGTTTCCAGAATTATATATATATATATAGTACATTATAGGTACAAGTGGATAAATAGAGGTAAAACACTATAGTTGGATATCTCAGTGACAAGACAATTTTCATCGTATCTGAAAAATACAACTGTTGTTCTTGCTTTAGGTGTCATGTATGTCTGTGGTTTTGAACTGATGACCTGCTGGTACTTCACAAATAGCAGGTAAATGACATTCCCTCAGAATTGAAAAAAAAATTTAAATGTCAAATTGGATGTGAAGTTGAGAACTCTCTAACGGTAGTGGAATCTAGTATTTAAGAGGGTGAAGAAATAAGCAAAATGGCCCAGTCATAAAAACTTACCTTAAGAGAGAAAATAGCTGGGAGTGAAAATCCAGGTTTTCAGAGCACAAAGACAGGAGGATAATTGGTTCAGAGGAAACACTTGCACCTGAAGTAGAGAAAGAGTAGGTTGATAACCCTTGTGGGATGATGAAGGAACACGCCAGTGCTGTCCTCATAACCGTGGAGGCTGGGATGGCCCTAGCATTACAGACTCTATTGTGAAAGCTAAGGGACAGAAGAAAAGGAAGCCATTGTTCACTTGGAAAGGAACTAAAATGATTTCTGGCTGAAGAAAACTCAGGATTGAAACTATGTAGAAATAAAAGGATAAAGAAATATTAGAGATAGAAAATTAAGATTATTAATAATTTTAGAGCAATTACTGAAAGAATCATATCAAATGATTGAGTTCACTCATATTTCTATTGCTACTGAACCTAAGTATACAATGTAAGATTAAATGAAGTCAGTGATCGCTTTTCTCCCTCTTCCTCCCAATCCACAGACACTAATCAGGCAAAAGCCTAGTGAGGAAACCTCATAAAAGAGATTAAATAACTTTATTATGGACACAATACTAAAGAGTGGCCAAAACTATCATCTGGAAAGTGATAGCGTGGCTATGAACTCACTACACATAAGCTGTATACTTTATGGTATCTGAGAAATATCTTGTCCACTACTAAACAACTCAGTCTTGGAAAAGGATTATAATTCTCAGATAAACCCATGATAGATAACAAAACTCTGCCTACTACTGTGACATCAAGTATTATGTAGTGCACTTTCATACAATCATATCAGTCATCTGCTTGTACCAGAGACACCTGAAGGCACCTGAAGAGACACCTGAAGGCACATCTGGTGGCCCATCCACAGCATGAGGAGGTCTCAATGTCATTCTTTCTGATGTAATTCAAAGACGTATGCTTCACATTTGGGCTCCATATTTGTCAGCCATATATGCATGTTAATTATTCCTATTCTCATTTAGTGAAGCCAGAAAGAACACTTTCTCCAAACTGATGCTATCAGATGTTTCTTCCAAGGAATTTGTATTTTTATTCAAATATATTAGTTACAAGATTAAAAAGTGGGCTGACTTTACAAATTTCTATCTGGTGGTATGTCAGAACCAACAAGAAGTTGATTTACAGAGAACCTGTCTATGATATGTTCCATGGGGGTGAAACATAATTTAAGTATATATCATTTACAATTTGGGGCATTTTCTGTTTATTATTCCCAATCTAGCTTTAGCTTAATGTTGATTATAGCCTACAGAGTCCCATGTCCAAATGTATGTTTATGTCATTCATTTTTTCCTATGTTTGTCTCAATCCAGAATTGTAACTAAAAGTTGCTACATTACTTTCAAAATATGAGCATTAAGAATTAGAATATTCAGATTCATTAGTAAAACAGATAATCTCAGTAAAATGTGGCCAAGGCTTATCATTTCTTAAGGCAACAGTTATTTCTGAAACTGAACAACATTAAATGGGACTCTAACCATACTTCCAAAGTTCCATATTTTCTCTTTCAAGAATGGGGTCATTTTATTTCAGTTTGTTCAAATCATTAACATGTTCCTGTTTCTCCTTGTTATAGAAACTCTTGATCTGAATCTTTGCCTTATTAGAAAAACTTCGTTGTGAAGTCAAGTCTTCAAATTTCTTGTGGGTGAACAGTTTTGTTCTATTTTCATCTCATTTCATAGATTGAAATATCATTTGATATTGTGTGTTTGTGTATGTAAGAATGTGTATATTTTGCATGCAAGTGGTATTAATTGTCTAAAATAAATTATAATACTTAAAAGAAGTGAAAAATCAATGCCATCATAATTAACTCATTAAATAGCAGTGATTTTACTAGTTAAACATGTATAAGATATTTATTCATAAGGGAGCCAATTTGATTTGCCTAATAAAATCCATTTTTGTTGTCTACTTCATTATGTTATATTTTTATATTTATTAGAAATATGTGATTTTAGAAAAAAATTGAAAATATTTGAAAGACAAACTGTCATTCATTTTTCTGAAGCAGAAGGGAAAATATTTTAGAGAATAAAATTGAAGACTATTCCCTTCAAATAGTGTACCGGAGTGTGGATTATCATCTATATACTTTCCTAAAGGACAATAAAATAAAATTACATAAAACAAAACAAAGCACGTATTTGATTCTTCCAGGAAGACTTAAAAGTATTTGCATATCATTACAATCTCTATTGCTGTTTCTCTCTTTAGGATGATATTTAAATTTGGAGATGTATTTACTATTTAAAGTAACATAATATGATAGAAATGGTAGGAACCCTCAAGCCACATCTCTAATATATAAGAATTGTGTCCTCATATGACATTAGTAACATAAACTAGGGAAAAATCAAATTTTTATCCTGGTTATAACAATCTCATAGCAAGCTAAGCTGAGAAAATATCATGGAGAAACTGGGAACAATTAAAACATAAACGCAATGCACCATAGAGTTATCACTTTGCAATAAACATTTTATTTCTTAAGCATTCCTTTTTCTCATTGATTTTACTGATTTGCTTGAAACATCATACATAAATATATGCCTTGACATATTGTACTGTGCCTTATATTCATGCTAGATTGTCACCTTTTTATTTTTATTATTTATGAACTTAATATACACAAAAACTACTGTCCATATTTTTGGTTACTTACTGTTTTCCTTCACCAGATCTGTCCATTTGCAGATCACACATTTCACTTATATAATTTTATTTTTAATATTATCTAATTATTTATGCTTTTACTAAATATAATCTTGGTTACTTTCATGTCTAGCAAATCAGATTGTTGGCTTTAGATATTACTATATTGTCATGAACATTCTGGTAAGTGATTGTCTCTTGCCACTTTCTATGTGTGTGTATATAAATAAATGTGCAGGTATACACACAAATGCACATGCACACATGCATACATAATACTATGGTTAATCTTCATTTTCAACCTGGCTAGAATCATGTAGTTAGGTGTGAAGCACACCTCTGGGCATGTGTGTGAGGGTATTTTCTGAGATGTTTAACTATAAAAACCAACCCTAAGTATGGATGGGTCTTTGTAGGCTAAATAAAAAAGAACAAAGGAGAATGCTAAATAACCACCAGAATTTTGTTTTCTTTGACTCCTGAGACCTTAGGATATAAGGAGTCCCAGCTACATGCTCCTGCTGCTGGGAACTCCACCATGCTTTCCATAACACGATTGACTGCACCTGTAAACCTGAGCCAAATAAGCCCTTCCTCCCTTAAGGTACGCATGCCAGGTATTTGGTCATAGCAATGAAGAAAGCAACTAATATATGTATTATCCAGTCTTCATTTCACTAGGCCATTTATTTAAGTTGTATAAAATACAAGGTTTTTCTGAAATTCTTGAATCTAAGGATGTTTAGACTTTTATAGAGACTATTCAAAGTTGTACTGTCATGTACAAACATATGTTGTGTACTATTTGTTTTATCTCTTCTTGAGTTATTTATTATAATTTATCCTATCTTGAGATAAGTTAATATCTTATTCTTGAGCTATTACCTCCCCCTCTCTCTTTCTTTCTTTTTGTTTTTTTAAGACAGGGTTTTCTGTGTAGTCCTGGCTGTCCTGGAACTCACTCTATAGACCAGAGATCTGCCTATCTCTGCCTCCAGAGTGCTGGGATTAAAGGTGTGCACCACACTTCTTGAGTAATAAAACTTCTTGAATTATTATTGAGTTACTGTGCCCTTTGTCCACTTTTCTTATCAAGTTTTTAACTTTTCCAGTATTGATTTTTTTTTTTTACGAATCCTACGTGTATTGCAAATGCTAATCTTTAATTTTTTTTCAGTGTTTTTGCAAGTATCCTTTTTAAGGAGCAAAGGGTTTGTTTTAGCTAACAAAGACTTCAGTCGTCCTGGTAAGGGTCACTGGCAGGAGCTTGAGGCCACCAGTTCCACTATGTCTTCAGTCAAGTAGAATAGTGAAGTGCACTCTGCCCAGTGCTTTGAGGGGTCTGACTCACTCCTAGCACAGGCATCCTGATGAGCAAGTGTGGGCCTGGGGACCACCTGTTCTCTCCTAGCTGGGAACCTAGGGGCCCACAAGCTGGACCCAGGACTGCTGACCAAGTGGGCTTTCGCTGAAATCTCCATAGTAGACTGCATCTGCTCTGCTTCTTCCTGGCTGCTGAGCCTGAGGGGGAGCTGCCTCCATTGGGAACAGAGGATGGGGTGATGCTGGGTAATCATCCTGCTGGGCCACCACTAGAGGGACAAAAGGAAAGAGGCAGGTGACCACACTGCCAACCGCTTTGAGAAGAAGTCCAGCAGCATCTATTTAGAAGGCTGTGTCTAGAGCAGCCACAGCAGCCTGCCAATAGGCAGTGCAGAGACTGGGCACGGGGAGCTTGGTTGGCCTATGGTGCCCACCCCCCCAGCAGTCCCCATGTGCCGCCAGGAAGCAACAGGCCACAGTTGTGCCCAAACTGTGTCACATCAGGGCCTCCAAGGCCCTGAAGAAAAAGATCCAAAGGTTCCAACCAGTAGCCCTTAAGGTCATGCCCATGGTGTGATACCAGTGTTTCAGGACAGGCCTAGGACCCTAGAAAGTACAAGATCCTTCCACACCATGTGATGAGCGTGAGAGGGCTGTCGCACCCTGCCAGTTTGCTTAGGTTTCTCAGTCACCTTCATCTTGGTTTAGAGTTCTCTGGGGTGATTTTTTCCCTCAAGCCATTTTCATCACATGATAGCAGCCACAGCTTTGTCCTCTATCGTATTCTGGCTGGTTTGTGGAAAAGGCTCTAATAAGGCATTGCTTTCCAGAGACGTTTTAGATGCATCACATCCTGTTGGGGGAACCATACTTGAATTCAACTCCAGATTACATTCATATGAATAAAGAACTACACAATGCTGGTATAGTTCCAAATAAAAGAACCTCATTCCCTTTCAAGAAAAGAAGAAGAAAAAGAAAAAGAAAAAAAGAAGAAGAAGAAGAAGAAGAAGAAGAAGAAGAAGAAGAAGAAGAAGAAGAAGAAGAAGAAGAAGAAGAAGAAGAAGAAGAAGAAAAACAAGAAATAGTATAGTAGTAGTGGTGGTGGTGGTGGAGAGTGTTGAATGCTTGTACTCCTCTCAATTCCTTCTTACTGTTCACTCTTGGTACCCAGACAAAGGAAAACCTCTGCTTCTGTTTAGGGTAGGAATTCTCACTTCAGTAGTCATAATCTAGATAATTCCTGGAAGACATACTCAGAGTTTTATTTCCATGGTGATTTCTAAATTTCATTAAGTTGATAATCAAGAATAACCAAGATAATTTGTAATTCCTCTTTTATATCATTTAATGAAAACAAATTTCAATTTTAATAAATTCAAGTTTTTCCTTATAATTTGTATACCTTTTTAAAAAGTTCTTGAAAGTCTTCTTTTTATGTTTTTTTTATTTTTTGTGTACATACTTGTTTTTGATGTTATTATACAATCACAACACTTTATCTTCTTTTTCCTCCCTTTAAAACCTCCCAAATATAATTTCTTGCTCTCATTCAAATTCATAGCCTTTTCAAAAATTGTCATTGCACGCACACACACACACACACACACACACACACACACACACACACACACACAGAGAGAGAGAGAGAGAGAGAGAGAGAGAGAGAGAGAGAGAGAGAGAGATATTCCCAAATACAGCCTCTTCAGTCTATAGAATGTTACCTGTATCTATATGTTTTTGTTACTACTAACTATTGGTTATTGGATAACCAACTGATATGCTCTTCTCTGAAGAAGAGTTTTCTCCTGCTCTCAAAATTCCTTAGTTTCCTTCAGTTGCATGTAGGGTTGAGGCTACTTGGGCTTTCCCCATCCACTTTGGCATGTCTATTGGTGTTATTCTTGTTCAGCTCACTTTGAGCAGTCATGTCGAAATACTGACTTGCCAAATGATCATTTCCTCAAAAATATGAAGATTTTGTTTTTTAAAGTATATGCCTGACATCCTATGAGTGATGTTTATATATAGTTTAAAACAGTAGTTATCTAACACTTTCAATTTTGGAGACCCCATGTATTTATTCACTGGGCTCTTTCTGTACTGGCTTCTGCTCTTGCACTGGCCTATTAATCTATTCCTGTGAATTTTTTCCTAATGTTGATGTGATACTGAATCTTTTTTTTTTCTTTTTTTTTTTTTATTAATTTATTTTGCAATACAATTCAGTTCTACATATCAGCCACGGATTCCCTTGTTCTCCCCCCTCCCGTCCCCCTCACCTTCCCCCCAACCCCCCCCCCCCCCCATTCCCATCTCCTCCAGGGCAAAGCCTTCCCCACAGACTGAGGTCAACCTGGTAGACTCAGTCCAGGTAGGTCTAGTCCCCTCCTCCCAGGCCGAGCCAAACAATCCTGCATAGGCCCCAGGTTTCAAACAGCCAACTCATGCAATGAGCACAAGATCTGGTCCCACTGCCTGGATGCCTCCCAAACAGATCAAGCCAATCAACTGTCTCATCCATTCAGAGGGCCTGATCCAGTGGGGACCCCTCAGCCATTGGTTCATAGTTCATGTGTTTCCATTCATTTGGCTATTTGTCCCTGTGCTTTATCCAACCTTGGTCTCAACAATTCTCGCTCATATAAACCCTCCTCATTCTCGCTAATTGGACTCCCAGAGATCCACCCGGGACCTAGTCATGGATCTCTGCATCCAGATCCCTCAGTAGTTGGATGAGGTTTCTAGCACAACAATTAGGGTGTTTGGCCATCCCATCACCAGAGTAGGTCAGTTCGGGCTGTCTCTCGACCACTGCCAGCAGTCTGTTGTGTGATACTGAATCTTAATTACAGCTTGATCACATTGAGAAATGCCTAAGAGATTAGTAAAGCACACCCCTGCTTGTGCTATGATGGTGTTTGCAGAGTCAATGATTGGATCGTGAGAGCTCTAGTCTAATGAAAAAGCTAATCACTTTGTGGATTCATAATAGGATGGAATTATTTCAAGGTGCTGAATTGTAGGAGGGTCACCTAGCTAGAGAAAGGAAGTCACTGAGCTTGTGTGCTTTGGGATCATACATTGCCCTGTATATCATGAGGTAAAATGGTCCATGTTTATATATAATATAATTATATATCATATATATAATTATGTATAATTTAATATTATAAGATACTATAAATATCTTATTAAAGATATTTAATATAAAATATAATAAAATATAGTATATATTACATATAAGTGTATAATCTTCTGAAATTATGGGTGAGATAGATTCTTTCTTAATTCATTTCTTTTATGTATTTGGTCACAGTAACAATGATGCTACTGACTAAAATATGCTTAGTGTTTATTAAGGAATCCTCTTACACTTTCCATTTTCCTTCTTAATAGTGCATTGGGTAGCTTTGCTGCCTTGTCCTTAATAATTCATTTTATATATATATATATATATATATATATATATATATATATATATATATATACACACATACATAGAGAGAAAAAATGGTAGATATAATTTATGTTGGAAATATTTAATCCTCTATTTTTAAAAATACATTATTTCAACTCTACCCTATGCCCCCTAAAGTGCTCCCAAGTCCTCATCATTGTCTCCCAATTTCATGATCGATCCCTGCTTCTTTAATTATCACCATCACACACACACACACACACACAAACACACACACACACACACACACACACGTACGTGCAAGCCTGCTGAGTTCATTTAGCATTGCTTGTTTGCATAGGTATTTAGAGCTTATGACTTTTGATTGGATAAGTTATCAGGGTTTTTTTCTTGGAAAATACTGAGTTTTTTTTCTCTTAGCTTCCATCCACTTATTGCCTGTAGCTGTCTTCATCTAGTGGTGCGGCCTCATGTGATTTCTCTCATCCCCATTGGTATGTCAACTGATGTTATCGCTGCAATGGTCTTTTGTAGGTGACTGTCTTGTCAAGATTTCATGTTTGAGGCTCCCTATCATATATAGAACACTCTATCTTATACCAGATCACCTGGTTCTCCGGCTCTAATGATCGTTATGCACTCTCTCCTGGGATGTTCGCTGGGCCTTAGGGATGGGAATTTTGTTGGAGATGTATCAATTTAGATTGGACATCCTATGTTCCTTTGTTCTTTGCATTTTGATCAATGATGAATTTGTTTGATGGTCCCCATCTCATGCAAAAAAGAACCTTCTCTGATTAAATGTGAGAGTTACACTTTCTGTGTGTACAAAATGATAGAACTTTAGAATGCAGCTAGGAATTATACTGGCTTTGGATACTGGCAGTAGTAGGTTCACCTCTAGAATCTGTTACCACAAGACACATGGAGAGATGGCTAGGTTTACAGTACCAGGCATGAATTCCCTCCCACTGACCAAATCTTTAGTCTAATTAGACTCCTGTAAGTTACTGGCAAGATTGGGAGTGGTAGAGCCCCTGCCTAGTTATTTAGTCTCTATTTTAAAAGCACAAAACATGATTTTGGTTGAGATTTCATTGATTTTCTATGAACTTTACAAGAATACATACTTTGAGGGAGTCAAAACAATTGTGTCCACATGTGTGATACTGTTATGTAGTTAGGCCTTTAAAGTCTTCCATTAATGTTTTGTATTTTCTGCAGAAGGTCTTTGCCATCTGCATTGTATTTACTTTTATCGTCTTTACTATTAAATACTTCTGTGGAGTCTGTTTCATATCCATAGTATTTTAAATTCATTCTTCTAGGTGGAATTTTAATTTTATATTTTATACAGGTTATCATTCAATATTTTAATTTAAAAATTCTTTCTTAAATCACAATAACTTGTCTGTAATATGTCACACCTTTTCTTCACAGGAAATCATATAATTTGGAAATAATTATTAGTTTATCTGTTTTGTTGTGGCACATAAAATAGGGAAAATTACTCTGAAATATTAAAAATATATTAGGAAGAAGATAAAACATGGAACTGTTAAGATTATAATCTTCCAAAATGGAACAAATAATAATAATAATGATAAAATAACATTTTTGTCTTCCTTTCTCTATATATGTTTACATAATACCAAAGTATGCTTATAAGTAGATGATTATTAGTTACTTGCTGTATATTTTATCTAATTGGGAAGTTACATAATGTAATTAATTAAGAATTTTAATGTTTTTATCCAAGTTTGAAATTAATGACAAGCTTTACCCTTTCCCAACAAATGTTAGGATATAGAAGACTTCATAAGATGCAGTTTTAACATTATTTCTTCAGTCATTTACAAAGGGGGTTATACTTTTATTGTTTTTCTTTATTTTGATGCACATATTAGACTTCTAGCCAGTTTGGGGCCCAGATTTACCCTGTCCTGTTTTCAAGATAATGGCTTTGGTCATGACAAGTCAACAAAGGACAAAGGCATTGAGGTAACTTCCTTCCTTCCTACCTTCCTTCCTACCTTCCTTTCTTTATTTTCCTCCTTTTTATTTATTCTTCTCTTATATGATGCATCCCAATCTCATCCTCCTCTCCCTCCACTCCTCCGAGCTGCCCTGCCCCACCTTCCCTCTCTTCCAGATCCACTTCTCTGTTTCCCCTTCAGTAAAGAGCAGGCCTCCCAGGGATATCAACCAAACATGGCTTAACAAATAGCAATAAAACTGGGGGCAAATCCTCCTATTATGGCTGGATGAGGCAACCCGGTAGGAAGAAAAGGTTCCCAAGCCTAGACAAAAGAGTCAGAGACACCCCCAACTCACATTGTTAGGAGTCCCACAAAAATCCCTAAGCTAAACAACCACAACATAAATGCATAGGACCTGGTGTAGACCTAGGCAGGCTTCGTGATTGTAGCTCCAGTCTATGTGAGCCTCTATAAGCACTGGTTAGTTGATTCCATGGGCCATGTTTTCCTGGTATCCTTGACCCCTTTGGCTCCTACAGTTCTTTCTCCCCATCATCTCCAGGTTTCCCCAAGTTCTGCCTAATGTTTGGCTATGGGTCTCTGCATCTGTTGGAGGATGCCTCTCTGATGACTGTTGGGCTAGGCACCAATCTGAGTATAGTAGAAGATCATTGGGAATCATATCATTGACTTTTTTTTTATTTTGCCAGTGGTGTTTGCTTCTATCCTGAGTTTCTGAGTCCTTCCTCTAGTTTGTAGTCATCCATGCAGTGTCGGACGTGGTCTCCCTTTTGCTGCATGGGCCTCAATTTGGACCAGTCATTGGTTGACGACTCTTACAAGTTCTGTGCCACCATTACCACAGCATATCGTGCAGGCAGGAAAGATTGTAGGTTGAAGGTTTTGTGGCTGAGTTGATGTCCCAGTTCCACTGCTAGGAGCCTTGCCCGGTTACAGAAGATGGTTGAGTCAGGCTCTGCATCTTCCATTATTAGGAGTCCTAGATAGGGTCACCCTTATAGATTCCAGGAAGTTTCCACGATGCCTTTGGTCATGACAAGTCAGCAGGGGACAAAAACATTGAGGCACCTTTCTTAGTGGCTCTATTATGCTTCCTTGCATCTAAACAAAGATCTTATCTTCCCAGTTTTTGAATATTGTTTATTCACACAACATATTTTCTTCTTATGTGGCCTCTATTAGGAAAGCTTCCCTGGCTCATTTTGACCTCAATGTTGTATGATATTAAAAATGTACTTTTTGTCCACATAATTTAGGTCATTTGTCTACATAGAAATTTATACTTCTAATTATAAGCATAAAAGCATGGCTCTCTTATCATGTATTTTGGCTCAAAGTCATGTAGGTGAAATTGGGATAGCTCCTTAACAAGGGAAGTGTGCCTCACTTCCCTTCTGGAGTTAATAATTATACCTGTGTTAATAGAAAAAAAAACAGAGAATGCTAATTTAAAAACAGGATAGTCTCAAGAAATTCTAATGGAGTTATTGTTCTTTATCACAAATGGGCAAGAAGCTGAATGTTGTTTTCATCATTGGTTAGCTTAAATAAGCCAGATTCATTAAACTAAGAAAAGCAAAATTTGAAATGTTTGGCCTCATAGCTTGAATTAAAGATGAAAGTATATTATTAGTTAAAGAAATTATACCTTTTTTTGTTCAAGTTGGAAATTGTACACTTTGCATCTTGATTTAATTCCCATAAGTGTCACATATATTTTCTGCAGTTAGCTCAAGATGTAACAAGTCCCAATCTCTTAATAAGGACCTCCTGGATCTTTGTCTAAAACACTTCTCAGATTCGCCCCCAGGAGAGTTTGGTTCAATAGGCCTGTGTTGGGTTTGCAGACTTATTTGCATAAGTGGTCCATGGGAATCTGGAGAGTAAGCTCTATAATGTCAAGTAAACCAAAGGTATATAATGGATCCTACTTCTTTGTTCCTCTGAAACAGAAAGTGTTCAAAAGAAGTCATTTCTACTTCACTGTCTTTCATCTTCAATTAAATGAGATAATCACAATTGCAGACATCATCAGCCTGCTGTGAGAAGAAGGTGCAAAATGCCTCCATACATTTTGGAAAAGTTAAAGCAGTTTCAGCTGCTGTCAAGATATCACCCAAACCATAGGTATGACTCTTCTTGTTTTTACCTTAATTTTATCCCACAAATCATTCCCACCTGACCCATATCATTTTCTTGAAGCCTTTTATGAAACAGCTTAATTACCTTCTCTATGTTACTCTTCATGTTGCCCCAAATTTTCTTCTTTTGCTCCAGAAATACTTTCTAAATAAATATTGTTAGTAACTTGAGATGTATGTGCTATTAATAAAAAGAAGGCAAACAGCTCAGCACTTATCTCCGTGTTGTAGGTGGATGACCCAATATGAGTAACAAGGCTTACCATATTTTACATTGTGAAGATGGTTTTGTAAAGAGGTGGGTTGACTGCGTTACATTTCAGCAACTCACAAATCAGAAATATATCATGTATGAGAATGCTTTAGCAACTAACATAAGCATTCAGTGTTCTGAATCTGCTTATCATATAGTCCTGATTGTACTTCCCCATGATTTTACGCATTTAGATTTTCACTATGATTTTCTCACTTTAAAAATTTATGACTCTGTGCCACCAGATACAGACATTTTAAAATATTCATTCAAAAGCATGGCCTTAAACCAATATGAAAAGTTGAATTTAGATACTTTCAGCCCGTTTACTGAATGTTACGGATGTTTAATTGGAAAATGGTTAAGAGCATGTCAAGCGTGCCTTCTTACTAATGCAATGCTGCCCACTCGTTCCTCCTCCCCTACACCCACCTCACAGAGAGAGAAAAAGTAGAAATGACTTTTAATAAAAAGTTCCTCTTGTCTCCATATTTTGCATTAATTCTTATTAGTGAATACAGACTTATAGTTCATTTGTATCCAGCACTGTGTTCTGAGGAAGGAGCAATTAGATTCTAACAATGGGATTCCGGTACATAATGGACACTATGCCAGGTATTTAGTTTCAGTATCTTCATTTCTATTCACATCTCTACGCACTGTGTGATTTTTTTCCCTTAATTTAATTTTAGTACCATTATTGTATCTTCTGTTTAATTTTTTATAGCTAGCTATAATTAAGCTTTTATTTGGAAGTCATTTTAAACCCACTGCATGGTTGTCATGAAATTGTTGGTAATATGTGATTACATTATGCTGTCTTTTGCCAGGACATTCTTGTAAATGAAGCATTATCCTCAGAGATTTTCTTGGCTGAAAATGTAAGTAATTAAAAATGTAAACAAATATTATCTGTTACATATGTTGCAATAATAAATACTTCAGTATAATACAAGTTAATGTCTCCTTGGGGATACAGTTTAATCCTGCTACCACATGTTTTATAAATGGTCAGATAAATGAGTAAACACTTAATATGTTACCCACTGTGGCAGGTGGATGCCCAGGGCTTTGATACATTCTCTCATTTGGTATTTACACACTTCTTAACCAGCATTATCAATAATCCTTTAGCATTATTTGGTGTTTTGTAACAATTCCAGCTATGGAGAAATAAAAATAGAATCACTCATTACAAATTCCCCAATGATATCCAATGTAACTTAGTGTACATGAGCACAAGAAAAGACTATTCTTTGCTCATAGCTGTAAGGATCAAAGTTAATATACCCTATTGGGTAGACTATTTGACAATATGTAACCAAACCTTAAAATGAGTATAGTCTTTTACCCATTAATTTGTTTATTGGAATTATCCTAAGAATCATTGAGGTGTACTTAACAAAATGAGAATATGATCCTCTAACATTTCAAATATCAAAAACATTCTAAAGAATTAGTCTGCTTAATGTGTAAGATACCTAACACAGAATTTTAAACAGTCTTTAGAGAGAAAGCTATAGAGGAAGAACTGGTGACATACTGTAACACATCCACATGTTATAGACAGGCCATAGCAGAGTCATTGTAAAACAAGGACAATTTTCCAGTAATGACTTAGTTTTTTTTTTTAAGAATTTATGGTGCTCATATCAAAAACATAGCAGAGTAGGTGATGAGAGCAACTTTCATTCCAACGCCACAATAAAACTGCAATTATCAGATAGCTAATTGTGAATAAAGACAGTTACAAGAGAGCTCAAGGATATAATTAAAATCTCCCAGAAAAAAAAAAGTGGAGCCAAACATATGGAAGAGTCATGCAGACATATTCACTATTCACAGAAGGATTGCTATGGCTGGTTTGCAGAGAATGCTTGATGAAAGTGTGGGAGAGACTGCTAGTTTTTTTTTTACCCTTAATGAATGCAAACACCCTAACCTAACCCTTTGCAGGTCCCATCCCAAGGTGCTGTGACTATTTCACACATACACACACACACACACACACACACACACACACACACACACACACACACTCCAGACCTTAATTCTATCATCATTCTGTCTGTCTCTGTGCTTGCTAACATCAGAGCCACAACTTCTTTGGGTTAACTTATGTCTCAGGCCCCAGAAATGTGCTCACTGTTCATACTCACCCTCCAAAACAGGCCTTAAAGCTGCTTTGCAGAGCCTGCATGACAGACAGCTGAACCACTGTGTTATTGATCATGTCTAGATTAGGACTGTGATTGACTACACATATGCATTCTCTGGACCTCAGCTCTCTGCATAGTCCATGAGAGAACATGCCTAGGTCACCACTAAAGTGAAAGCTCCCATACTCTGGATTCTAGATGTATTGCAGCCCCCCATATTTGTTTCTTTAACTTTCAAGATTAAATGAAATTGCATAATTTCTCCATTCTTTTCCCTCCCTTAAAAACCTTAAACGCCTCTCCTTATTCTCTTTTAAATTTACTTAGTCTGCATAATGTTCCTTATATGGTATGTTTTCAGAGCTGATTATTTGGTATTGAATAACTAATTGGTGAACTCTTGCTAGAGAAGATTATTTCTCACAATTTCAGAATTTCTTAGTTGCCTGTAGCTCTTTGTATAAGCCTTGTGAGACATTCTGGCCTTTTATTTGTCCTAATTCTTACTGTCAAACATATGGTACCATATAAGTTTCTATGTTTTATATTCAGTACTGACATTACAGAGGGAATGTTATCATTATAGACATTACTAATACTCCTGACTTTGAGAAGAACCTGTGCTCCAATCCCTGAGGACCAGCTCTCAGCTTCAGGAAGTGCCATACAAGCTGCCAAGGGAGAGAAGCAATCACTAGACTTAACTATCTGTAAAGCCTATGGACCAGAACAATTACCAGCATAGAAAGATATCCCATTAACGTGAGCTGGAGATGTACCACTAGAAGATAGATATTCCTAAAATATAAGGAGTTCCACCAAAAACTTAAAAGATTCAGGGGGAAAAAATCAGACACTAACAGGAAACCCAAACAGAAATTTAAGAGTATGATACCAGAAAAAAAAATAACTCAATAGATAAGCTAACAGAAACAGTGAACAAACAAAAATGGCCATTTGTGTGTGTTGTGGGATGGTCTGTATGTCAAATGTGTTGCTGATTGGTCAATAAATAAATCACTGATTGGTCAGTGGCCAGGCAGGAAGTATAGGCGGGACAAGGAGGAGAAAAAACTGGGAAGTGGAAGGCTGACAGAGAGAGACACTGCCAGCCGCTATGATGACAAACAGCAGATGAAGATGCCGGTAATCCACGAGCCATGTGGCAAGGTATAGATTAATAGAAATGGATTAATTTAAGCTATAAGAACAGTTAGCAAGAAGCCTGCCACGGCCATACAGTTTGTAACCAATATAAGTCTCTGTGTTTACTTGGTTGGGTCTGAGTGGCTGTGGGACTGGCGGGTGAGAGAGATTTGTCCTGACTGTGGGCCAGGCAGGAAAACTCTAGCAACAAATGGCGCCCAACGTGGGGCAAGAGTTTCCACCTAAAAACTGAAAAAAAAGATTCTAAAACGGAGCTAAAAACAGTTCCTAATTGTCTCTCTCAAATGAGCGGCAGCTGCTGGTTTGAGCTGCCGGTTTGAGCTACTTGTGGGTTTCTGGTGTGCGCGCCTGAGCACTCAACCTGCAGTTTGGCGGGAATGAGGCCTCTACAAGTGGTACATTAAGCTGCATGATGGATTTAGCCTTTGCTAGTACAAAACAAAAAAAAAAAGTTTCTGGACTAAACGCTGCTTGGATAAAAGCATAGACCCATGATAGCTCCCAGAGCTGGTGGTAAACTACCACCGCCATGTTGGAAAGCTGAGGTGGGTGGAGCCAGCAGTCACAGCTGCTACAGTTTAAAGCAATAGATTTCACAATAAGACAGATTCAGATGTAATAGTTTACAATGTGTGTAAAAGATATGTAGACTTAAAAGAGACAAAAAAGATGATATATAGAGTTATAGAAACAAATACATAGTTTTAAAAAATAAAGTCTTTAAAGAATCAGTAAAGGTAGTATAAAAAATAAGCCATGTAAAAATAAATATTACACAGAAAATCTAGATTGTGTTGTCTTTGGGATTTTTAACTACAGAAAAACATTTGATTGTAAAAGCTGTTGAGTTATGCCAAAATGTATATTTTAAAGGTACCTTGACTTCAAAATTTGGATATAAGGATATGTTGCTTTGGAAAGGAGATTCTACTTTTGTTTCCACAGAAAGCCAGAGGCTATGGATTTGTTCCAGATTAAGACACATCAGGTTTGACCTGCCAAGACCACCAGGAAGGAAAACTCTAGCAACAGGTGTGCAATATTAACAGCTCAACACAAGTCAAGGAGGGAGAAATTTAATCAGGGAAACAAAAAGAATGAAACATTATGACAAGTTTGGACAATCATTAAAGACCTAACTCTTTCCTTACTATGTGGGCAAAGAGGGGTGACAATGAATCCAAAAGTGCTCCAAGAAGTAAGAGGGAAAAAGGATCACATTTTCTCTAACAATCAAGAAAATGATAACTGAATGAACCTTGGAAGTAAAGAAGCAAAAACAGCACCCCTAAATGCTTAAATTCCATAGACTTTCCCACTCCTTGACATTTCCATAATTTTTAGATTATTTATGTCAGCTATTAATTTCTTCATGTATAAATGGTTAAAATATACTACTTAAACCATAGAGGTTGGTAAAATAGATATAAGAACTAGTAAAACTACACCCGATTCAAAATTAGCCATTTTTAATTATGGTGATGTACTTAGGTTAAAAGTAAAAGAAAGACACACCACATGAATAACTGGAACAGAAATAGTTCTATTACTATCAGATTTTTAGTTTTAGTTTTAGTTTTTGTTTTCCGAGACAGAGTTTCTCTTTGTAGTTTTGGTGCCTGTCCTTGGTCTCACTCTGTAGACCAGGCTGGCCTCGAACTCACAGAGATCTGCCTGGCTCTGCCTCCCAAGTACTGGGATTAAAGGCGTGTGCCACCACCGCCCAGCCAGGTTTTTATTTTTAAAGATGTATTTTTGCCTATAAGTATGTGTGCTTACAATGTGATTGCAGGTACCAGAGGGGCCAGGAGATGATGTATTGAGTCCCCTCGGACTGGAGTCTCACATGTGGAGCCTCTGTGTGGATTTTGGGAACTGAACCCAGATTGTAAGAGCAGTAAGTGCCCTGGACCAATGAGACGTCTTTCCTGTCTTGGGACTGACCTTTAATTGGAACAAAAGATTCAATCCTTCAATGAAACAGGATTCCTAAATGTGGACATGTGAACAACACAGCTACAGAACATGTGCAGCAAACAGTGATACCGTTAAAAGGAGGATTAATAAAAGGCACAATGACTTGAAACTGAGCTCAGTGTAAATAAGATCACAGCATTCCTTACAGAACAAATAATAGAAAAATGAAAACTAAAATTTAGAAAATACAAAGATATCAATAAAAATATAAACCAATAGCTCAAATTTTTCCATGATAACAACAAAATGTCTCCTTTAAATCACTCAGAAAATACACACTAGATGTAGACATAAACAATTGAAACTTATCATCTTTGACCACAAGTCTGTTAGGAGCCCCAGGGTGAGAGAAAAGTTCCTAGCACTTGGAAAAGGCACCACACCATTCTAAGTTCTCCACATACCAAAGGAGAATGCTCAAGGAAAATCAAATAGAGTGCTGAATTTAGTGAAAAGGAAACACAATATTTCAATATTAATTGAATTAAGCAGTGTGGAGATAAAAATTCATATAGCCTGTTGTAGAGAAGGAACACTCTTTATCTACTTTATCCTCTCACATTAGGAAATAAGAAGAGGGTTGTGGAAATGGTCCAGTAAGAGCACTTGCCATAAACACAAGAGGACCTGAGTTGAAATCCTCACATAAAAGATAGACATGATCACATGTACTTGGTTCCTGAAACTCCAGCATTGCAAAGTAGAGATAGGGGAATCCTGATTGCTTACTGTCCAGCCAGCCTGGGAGAAATGGCAAGTTCTGGTTTAGAAAGAGATCTTGTCTCAAAAAAATAAGGTACATTGGTTGAGGATGATACCTGAAGTCCTCCTCTAGCATAAACATGCCTATAAATGCACACCTGCACACGTACCACACATGTATACACCATATATCCACACATATAGACATATCCCTTCCCCAGCTGCAACACTTGGGAGAACAGGCCCTGCACCTCACCTGGGTGGTGCAAGAGAGCCAACCCTGTTGGTAGAGGTATGGGTGAGCCAGTCCCAAAGTTGTGAAAATAGGAGAGCTGTCCCCACTATTCAGCTGTCATGTGGTGGTGTGGGTGAGGAGAGATGCCCCCCTTACCCCTTGCCGCTCATAGCATGTGACAACTGTTGGAGTTGACCCTCCCCCTTACCATCTGCAGCACTCAAGACATCAGGCCTTTTTCCTCACCTGAGCAGCACATTAGTGATGACCCTGTTGGCAGAGGCACCAATAAGATACCCCTGAGTTTATGAGAGTGGGATAGCTAGCCACACCCCCTTGTCTGCCATGTGGTTGTGAGGGCAAAGGAAAGATGTCTTCCCCCCACCATTGCCCCTGCCACCTGTGGTGGACAAGGAAATTGACTCCCACCCCATACTAGCTACAGCACTCAGGAAAATGGACCCTGCTCCTTGCCTGGGCAGCACAGTAGAGCCAACCCTGATGGCAGAGGTGTGGGTGAGCCAGCCCCGAAGTTATGAGCATGGGAAAGCTGTTCCCATTGCTCATTTGTCTTGTGGAGGCCTGGGTGGGGGAGAGATGTTCCCCCTCTTGTGTAGTGGGTAGCCATTCCAGCTTTGATCTGGAAGTTCCAACCCCCATTGAGACTTCGGCAACTGTCACGCCTACAAGGCGGGGCCAAGGGAGGCACTGGGGGACCCGAGATCTGGATCGGCGGGCTCGCTCTCTGTTGCGGGACCCTGGACTGGAGAGGTGGACCGAGCAGAGCTCCAGAGAACACCGCTGGACTGTGATACACCTTCCCCAGACTCCGCGACCTACCTATTCCTTAATTTGTAAGTTACGCCATTAAATAAATCTCCTTTTAACTACGTGGAGTGGCCTTAATAATTTCACCAATACTCTTGCCCACCAATATCTGAGGCAGGTGGGAATACTGACCCTGAGGTCATAAGAGCTAGAGAGCTGTCCCTGTCCCCCACCAGCTGCAACCTTTGGGAGAGAAGGCCCTGCACCTCATCTGGGCAGCACAGTAGAGCTGGCCCTGAAGCTGTAGGTGTGGGAGAACTGCCCCTGAGGATGTGAAAGCGACAGAACTGACCTCACCCCTTGATCATTGCTACAAGGGGTGAACTAGGCAGAAAAATGTTGGAGAGCTCACCCTGTTGGTGAAGACAGGGGAAAGCTGGTGAGCCAATCAACCCTGAAAATACCCAGGACCAGAACCAGGGTTATATGTTGGCCCACTCCAACATCCACACCATCTTAGTTATGCTGGAGCATAGAGGTGGGGGGTTGTGGGGGGTTAGATCCAGTGGACCCAGGGCTGCAGGATCTTTACAACACAGAGCAGCAACAGGATGACCAGGAAGAGTCCCAGTGAGGGCCCAGTGTAGCAGAAACCAGAAGACCAGGGGCCTGAACAAGTCCGATGATTCATTGTGATGAACACCTGCAGGTAAAAGTGTATGGATAAAGGGGTTTACTGCATAATTAACTGTGTCACACTGCAGCTTCCATGATAAGATTTTCCCTTTCTCCTTGCCCCTCTTTTTTTCTCTTAATTTCTTTTTGTTTTATCCTTAGGGGGATGGGTGGGATCAGGAGGCATGATGTGAAAAACACAAAAAATAAATAAAAAGAAAGTTTTAAAAATGACTCTTTTGGAGAAATTCTGAGGAGTGGGATAGCCAGGGCATATGATAGATGTATTTTACATTGCACTGATTGGCATTTGTCTAGAATAGCTTATATCCCCACAAGAAGTGTCCCAGGGACCCTTTTCCTATCCTTGTTGTGTTTGTTCTCTTGATGGTTGGGGTAAGACAAAATCTTGATTTCTCTGATGGCTAATAGTTTGCCAAGCACCCTCCCCCCAAAAAAAATGTTCCTGGATTTTTATTGCGATTTCATTGAATCTGGAAATTGCTTTAGATAGGACAGAGTTTTTTTGAATTTTGTCATTTTTTTATTCTTATGATACACGAACATGGGAGATTTCCCCACCTTCTAATGTCTTCCTTTATGTCTTCACTATTTTAATGTCTTCATCATAGAAGTCTTTCACATCCTTGATTAACTTTATCACAAGACTTTTTTTTAAGTAATTATGAATGGAATTGTTTCCTTGGTTTCTTTCTCACTTATGTTTGACATTGGTATTTAGGAAAGTTAGTGATTTTTGTATGTTGATTTTGTATCCTGTCACTTCACTAAAACTTTTTATTAACTATAGAGATTTTCTGGTGGACTTTTGTATGAAAATAATATCGTATCATGTTCTTTTCCTATTGTATTACTTCTCTTGTCTTATTGCTGTAGCTAAGAATCCCAATACTATATTGAATAAAAATGGAGAAAGTTAAAAAACATTGAGTGGATCAGTTACATGTAGAGTGAAATAGTTATACCATGCCACAAAGCACAAATTAATTTCATAGCAGAATTTCAAGGTTTGTTCAAACAGTCAATAATCAACCAGTGTAATCCCCATATCAACAAGCTACAGAGGAAAAGAATTGGATAGCTTCTATCAGCTAGTTTTAAAAAAAGATTCTCAGTACAATAGAAACAGAGGGGTTTTTCGAAACATAGAATATTTACAAAGTAGTGCAACTCACAAGCTAATTACCAGTGAAAGACTGAATATTTATAATATGAAAAACAGAGCAAGAATGTCTACTCTCACTTTTACTAATTCATAAAGTTCTAGACATTCTGGCCACTAAAGAAAGCAATGTGAGCCGGGCAGTGGTGGCGCACGCCTCTAATCCCAGCACTCAGGAGGCAGAGCCAGGTGGATCTCTGTGAGTTCGAGGCCAGCCTGGGCTACCAAGTGAGTTCCAGGACAGGCGCAAAGCTACACAGAGAAACCCTGTCTCGAAAAACCAAAAAAAAAAAAAAAAGGAAAAAGAAAAAAAAAGAAAGCAATGTGATAAAATGAAAGGCACACTTACTGCAAAATAAGAATTTTTTTTAAATAAATGACGAGATAGTTACATGAAAAAAAAATCCTAAGGAATCTACAAAATCCAAGAAAGGTCAGTGTCTAAGTTTGGTCAATAAGATTTGCAGGTTATGATACCAGTACTCAAAAATAGAAAATATTGTATGTGTTATTCCCAATGATCATGAGGAAACTATGTAATTCACAGCTACCACATGTATGTGATTTGCATGTTGACTAACTATTCCAGACAAAAGAAATCACAGAAAATCTGAGTGAGTAGAGACATATGTTCATGGACCAGATGAATCAATATGGCTAAGAGATCTATATTCCTCCAATCACTTCATGTGTTCAGTGTAATTTCATGTAGTATTCTTAGACACTAACACAGAAAAACAGAAAAACTTATATGTAATAAAGTTAACTTGGGATGGTATTGCTTATGTGGCATGTAAGGACCAGCACATGAATTTCATAGCAGTTTTATGCATGTAAGTCCCAAACTATAAACAAGCTGAGAAACACCATGGAATACTGCACAGGAACAGAAAAAAATGAATGTATGAATCTCTGGGACAGTGTCCTAAGTAAGAAGGCCACTTCATAGGCTCACACAATCAGCTAACCTGGTCTCATAGGGCCTCACAGAGAATGAACTGACAACCAGGGAGCCTGCATGAGACTGGCCTAAGCACTATACATATACGTTAGAGTTGTGTAATTTGGTCCTCCTATGGGACTCCTAACAGTGGAAGCAGGTTGTCTCCAGCTTTTTTACTGGCTTTTGGGACCCTACTTCTCATACGGTGTCATGTTGCCCAGCCTTACCACTTGGGGAGATGCTTAGTCTTACTGCAACTTGATACTCCATGTGCCAGTGGCCATTTCAGAAGAGCAGCAGGTGGCAATTGAAGTTCAAGGTGTCAGTCTACCAGGAGGAAACTCTCTGATGGGTCAATCTCAGTTAGGCAAGGCCCTGAGACCCCAGACCCCAGAATGTCTTTTCTTTCTGCTGTGCCTTCACATGTTTACTGCTGCTATCTTTCTCTGGTATCTGGCATGGTGTGAATGGGTGTGGGGAGACGCCCACTGCCTGTAATGTAGTGTGTTTATCTCATGGAGATATCCTGCTGTACTGGGCAGTTTTGCCTGTGGATTATTATGAAAATGATTTCTTCCTAAGCTGTACTGTCTAATTGATAATAATGATGTTAGTTTATACAGAGTTTTGATGAACAAAAATAAATACAAGGAAGTGTCAACCAGCTAGAACATGAGTTTCTATTGATGAGCCATATAGACTATGGCTTAGGTTAATGATAAAGAAAAACTGAGTCCTAGTAGCCCAACTGGCTTAAATTCTTTTAACCTTAATGTTGGGAGATGTGTACACAGGTTTCAGAGTGTATTATAGCTGAAACAAAGCTTTGAAAAAACTTAAAGTTAGACTAAGATATTTTCATCAAATAGCTTTGAGGTGAAAAATCCAAGAAGATAATCTAAAGTTTTTAAAAGGCACATAGTTGAATGTGGACCTCTTTAAGATTAGGGAACAAGAACAAAGCAGTCCAATTATTACTAACTGATGCACTTTTCTTACTAGGATTGGTTGATGACCAAAGGTGATGGTAAATTCCTTATACCCATTTCTGCTCTCTCTCTCTCTCTCTCTCTCTCTCTCTCTCTCTCTCTCTCTCTCTCTCTCTCTCTCTGTCTGTCTCTCTCTGTTTCTCTCTCTCTCTCTCTCTCTCTCTCTCTCTCTCTCTCTATATATATATATATATATATATATATATATATATATATTTGAAGTAGAGCTGCCTGATTCTTTTTTTTCCCCTTTTCTATTTTAATAAAAAGAAAAAAAAGAAAAAGGTTATAACTAACAAAAGAAAAACTATATACAAAAGTACAATGACTATATACAATATATACAAGTAATAAATGTCTAAACAATGTCTAGTCCATTTGTATTTGACAAATTCAGAGAAAATAATTTCATTATCTATCCTATTTTGTTAAGTCCAAAATGTATCTAATTCACTTTCTATCCTAATTAATCTTCAACTATAACTAACTAACCTTCAACTATAACTAACTAATCTTCAACTCCCTCAGAGACCCAAGAAGGAAATAATATTAGCTAACAAAAATAAAAACAGAAAGTGCATGCAAGCAACTTCCAAAAAATTTGTGAGTTGACAGAAACAGCCAGCTGCCTGGACAGTCACCTGAGGTTTCTCCACAGTGTTGGGGCATCATCTTCAGCCTATAGGCTTAGCATATCTGACAGACTCATTTGTGAAGTAGGATGTACACAAGGTCGACAGTTCAACCTCACATTGGGTGAGAGCAGTCCATGTACCAGAAACACCTGAATTCCACTAGTGTCATGTCATGATTCAGGATTTTAAATTCTGGAAATTGTTGTTGATTTTTTAATTCAGCTGTCCATTCTTGGCTGTGTACATATGGCTTCATCTTAGCATCCCGTTCTTCTCCACATCCCTCTGTCAAATGCCAGTTTACTATTGCGAGGCGTGAGCTTAGTTACTCTTCAAGAATAACTGTTTCAGCTGCTGTTCCATTGCACATCAGAAGCCATCGGCCCACTGCCTATTCAGCTGCCTTCGAAGAAAAGGGCACTGTACCTTTTCCAAATTGCGAAGGCCACTTCAGGGATGGTGCCATATTGTCCTGGCCTCAGAAGATGCCTTTTGATAAAGCCATAACCACACTCGTTTTGGCAAGAATCAGTAGTCCTTTGTTTCATGTCCTGTTTGTCCATTTTGTCAGCAGTTGATTCAAGGATACTTTGTTGTCCAGTGGCTAACTTTTGCCACAATGAAAGTTAACTCCATATGCAGTTTCTTCAATGCCCATATTTTCTCTGAAGTAGATTGGTACTGCCAGGAGCCGACATGTCTCATAATCATAACAAAAAAGAAAAATTTTCTAAGTTATTAAAACATTTTAAATGCCATATTATGTAGATCTCCGAAGGGTTTGAAGATGACCTATCTAAAATATATCTGCTCAATTTTTAAAACATATCTAATATGACTACAACTTCTATTGTAATGTCTAACTACTAACTTTCATTTCTTTATATCCTAATAGTTGGTAATAATAACATTCAAGGATCAGAAAATTGCATTGTTAAATGAACGGTATAAGTACAATTAGAAATATACATATAGCATTTTCTAACAATATCAATTTCAATATATATAATTTGTATACAATATAAAACAATCCAATCCAATGTAAAGTATTTAAAACTAGTAATTGTCTTTTCTTCTTTCTTTCTATTTTTTTTTTTTTTAATTTATTTTGCAATACAATTCAGTTCTACATATCGGTCACGGATTCCCTTGTTCTCCCCCCTCCCGTCCCCCTCACCTTCCCCCCAACGCCCCCCCCCCATTCCCATCTCCTCCAGGGCAAAGCCTTCCCCACAGACTGAGGTCAACCTGGTAGACTCAGTCCAGGTAGGTCTAGTCCCCTCCTCCCAGGCCGAGCCAAACAATCCTGCATAGGCCCCAGGTTTCAAACAGCCAACTCATGCAATGAGCACAAGATCTGGTCCCACTGCCTGGATGCCTCCCAAACAGATCAAGCCAATCAACTGTCTCACCCATTCGGGGGGCCTGATCCAGTGTGGACCCCTCAGCCATTGGTTCATAGTTCATGTGTTTCCATTCATTTGGCTATTTGTCCCTGTGCTTTATCCAACCTTGGTCTCAACAATTCTCGGTCATATAAACCCTCCTCATTCTCGTTAATTGGACTCCCAGAGATCCACCCAGGGCCTAGTCATGGATCTCTGCATCCAGATCCCTCAGTAGTTGGATGAGGTTTCTAGCACAACAATTAGGGTGTTTGGCCATCCCATCACCAGAGTAGGTCAGTTCGGGCTGTCTCTCGACCATTGCCGGCAGTCTGTTGTGTGGGTATCTTTGTGGATTTCTGTGGGCCTCTCTAGCACTTTGCTTCTTCCTGTTCTCATGTGGTCTTTATTTACCATGGTCTCCTATTCCTTGTTCTCCCTCTCTGTTGTTGATCCAGCTGGGATCTCCCGCTCCCCCAAGCTCTCTTTCCCTCGACCCTCGCCTTTCATTACCCCCACTCATGTCCAGGCTGTTCATGTAGATCTCATTCCATTTCTCTGTCATTGGGCGATCCCTGTGTCTTTCTTGGGGTCCTGTTTTCCGGGTAGCCTCCCTGGTGATGTGAGTAGCAGACAATTCATCCTTGTTTCATGTCTAGTATCCTGCTATGAGTGAGTACATACCATGTTTGTCTTTCTGAGTCTGGGTTACCTCGCTCAGGATGATTTTTTCTAGATCCATCCATTTGTCTGCAAACCTCATGATGCCATTGTTTTTTTCTGCTGAGTAGTATTCCATTGTGTATATGTACCACATTTTGTTTATCCATTCTTCAGTTGAAGGGCATCTGGGTTGTTTCCATGTTCTGGCTATTACAAACAATGCTGATATGAACATAGCTGAACAAGTGCTCTTATGGTGTGGTTGAGCATTTCTTGGGTATATGCCTAAGAGTGGTATAGCTGGATCTTGGGGGAGATTGATTCCCAATTTTCTAAGAAAGCGCCATATTGATTTCCAAAGTGGTTGTACAAGCTTGCATTCCCACCAGCAGTGGAGGAGAGTTCCCCTAGCTCCACATCCTCTCCAGCATAAGGTGTCTTCAGTGTTTTTGATCTTAGCCATTCTGACAGGCGTAAGGTGGTATCTCAGAGTTGTTTTGATTTGCATTTCCCTGATGATTAGGGATGATGAGCAATTCCTTAAATGTCTTTCGGCCATTTGAGTTTCCTCTGTTGAGAATTCTCTGTTTAGTTCTATAGCCCATTTCTTAATTGGACTGTTGGGCATTTTGATGTCTAATTTCTTGAGTTCCTTATATATTCTGGATATCAGTCCTCTGTCAGTTGTGGGGTTGGTGAAGATCTTTTCCCATTCTGTAGGCTGTCGCTTTGCCTTGTTGACCGTATCCTTTGCTCTACAAAAGCTTCTCAGTTTCAAAAGGTCCCATTGATTGATTGTTTCTCTCAGAGTCTGTGCTACTGGTGTTCTATTTAGGAAGTAGTCTCCAATGCCAATGCGTTCAAGACTACTTCCTACTTTCTCTTCTAGCAGGTTCAGAGTAGCTGGATTTATGTTGAGGTCCTTGATCCACTTGGACTTAAGTTTTGTGCACGGTGATAGATATGGATCTATTTGCAGCCTTCTACATGTTGATATCCAGTTTTGCCAGCACCATTTGTTGAAGATGCTTTCTTTTTTCCATTGTGCACTTTTGGCTTCTTTGTCAAAAATTATATGTTCATAGGTGTGCGGATTAATGTCAGGGTCTTCAATTCGATTCCATTGGTCCACATGTCGGTTTCTATGCCAGTACCAAGCTGTTTTTATTACTGTAGCTCTATAGTAGAGCTTGAAGTCAGGGATCGTGATGCCTCCAGAAGTTGTGTTATTGTACAGGATTCCTTTGGCTATCCTGGGTTTTTTGTTTTTCCATATGAATTTGAGTATTATTCTTTCCAGGTCTGTGAAGAATTGTGTTGGTATTTTGATGGGGATTGCATTGAATCTGTAGATTGCTTTTGGTAAGATTGCCATTTTTACTATGTTAGTCCTGCCTATCCATGAGCATGGGAGATCTTTCCATTTTCTGACATCTTCTTCAATTTCTTTTTTCAGGGACTTAAAGTTCTTGTCATATAGGTCCTTCACTTGCTTGGTTAGTGTTACCCCAAGGTATTTTATGTCATTTATGGCTAGAGTAAAGGGTGATGTATCTCTGATTTCCTTCTCCACTTCTTTGTCCATTGTATATAGGAGGGCTACTGATTTTTTTGAGTTGATCTTGTATCCTGCTATGTTGCTGAAGGTGTTTATAAGCTGTATCAGTTCCTTGGTGGAATCTTTGGGGTCGCTCAAGTATACTATCATGTCATCTGCAAATAGGGAAAGCTTGACTTCTTCCTTTCCAATTTGTATCCCCTTAATCTCCTTATGTTGTCTTATTGCTCTGGCTAGAACTTCAAGTACTATATTGAATAAGTATGGGGAGAGTGGACAGCCTTGCCTCGTTCCTGATTTTAGTGGAATTGCTTTGAGTTTCTCTCCATTTAATTTGATGTTGGCTGTTGGCTTGCTGTAAATTGCCTTTATTATGTTTAGGTATGTTCCCTGTATTCCTGATCGCTCCAATACCTTTATCATGAAGGGGTGTTGGATTTTGTCAAATGCCTTTTCTGCATCCAGTGAGATGATCATATGGTTTTTTTCTTTGAGTTTGTTTATATGGTGTATTATATTGACGGACTTTCGTATGTTGAACCACCCTTGCATCCCTGGAATGAATCCTACTTGATCATGGTGGATAATTGTTTTGATGTGTTCTTGGAGTCTGTTTGCCAGTATTTTATTGAGTATTTTTGCATCAATGTTCATGAGGGAGATCGGTCTGTAGTTCTCTTTCTTTGTTGTATCCTTGTTTGGTTTAGGAATTAGGGTAATTGTAGCCTCGTAGAAGGAGTTTGGTAATGTTCCTTCTGTTTCTATTGTGTGGAACAATTTAGAGAGTATTGGTATTAACTCTTCTTTGAAGATCTGGTAGAATTCTGCGCTGAAACCATCTGGTCCTGGGCTTTTTTTGGTTGGGAGACTTTTAATGACTGTTTCTATTTCGTTAGGGGTTATTGGACTATTTAAATAGTTTATCTGGTCTTGATTTAACTTAGGTATGTGGTACCTATCCAGAAAGTTATCCATTTCTTTTAGGTTTTCCAGTTTTGTCGAATAGAGGTTTTTGAAGTATGACCTGATGATTCTCTGGATTTCCTCAATGTCTGTTGTTATGTCCCCCTTTTCATTTCTGATTTTGTTGATTTGGATGCTCTCTCTCTGTCTTTTGGTTAGTTTGGATAAGGGCTTGTCTATCTTGTTGATTTTCTCAAAGAACCAACTCTTTGTTTCATTAATTTTTTGTATTGTTCTCTTTGTTTCTATTTTATTGATTTCAGCTCTCACTTTGATAATTTCCTGGCGTCTATTTTTCCTGGGAGACTGTACTTCTTCTTGTTCTAGAGCTTTCAGGTATGCTGTTAAGTCTCTAGTGTGAGATTTCTCCAACTTATTTATGTGGGCATTTAGTGCTATGAATTTCCCTCTTAGTACTGCTTTCATAGTGTCCCATAAATTTGGATATGTGGTGTCTTCATTTTCATTGATCTCTAGGAAGTCTTTAATTTCTTTCTTTATTTCTTCCTTAACCCATTGGTGATTCAGTTGGGTATTATTCAGTTTCCATGAGATTGCAGGTTTTCTGTAGTTTTTGTTGTTGTTGAAATCCAATTTTAGACCATGGTGGTCTGATAGAACACAGGAGGTTATTCCAATTCTTTTGTATCTGTTTAGATTTGTTTTGTGGCCAAGTATGTGGTCAATTTTAGAGAAGGTTCCATGGGGTGCTGAGAAGAAGGTATATTCTTTTTTGTTAGGATGGAATGTTCTGTAGATATCGATTAAGTCCATTTGAGTCATGACATCAGTTAAGTCCTTTATTTCTCTGTTAAGTTTCAATTTGGGAGATCTGTCCAGTGGTGAAAGTGGGGTGTTGAGGTCTCCCACTATTAATGTGTGGGGTTTTATATGTGATTTAAGCTTTAGTAATGTTTCTTTTACATATGTGGGTGCCCTTGTGTTTGGGGCATAAATATTCAGAATTGAGACTTCATCTTGGTGGATCTTTCCTGTGATGAGTATGTAATGCCCTTCTTGATCTCTTTTGATTGATTTTAGTTTGAAGTCTATTTTGCTGGATATCAGGATGGCTACACCCGCTTGTTTCTTAAGACCGTTTGATTGGAAAGTCTTTTCCCAGCCTTTTATTTTTAGGTAGTGTCTATCTTCGAATTTGAGATGTGTTTCTTGTATGCAGCAGAAAGATGGGTCCTGCTTTCGTATCCATTCTGTAAGCCTATGTCTTTTTATAGGTGAATTAAGTCCATTGATATTGAGGGAAATTAATGACCAGTGATTGTTCATTCCTGTTATTTTTTGGTGGTGATGTGTGGGTACTTCTATACGTTGGGGTTTACTGCTGTGGCTTTATCTGTTGCCTGTGTTTTCGAGGGTGTATCTGACTTCCTTAGGTTGGAATTTTCCTTCTAGTGCTTTCTGTAGGGCTGGGTTTGTGGATAAGTATTGTTTAAATCTGGCTTTGTCATGGAATGTCTTGTTCACTCCATCTATGGTGATTGAAAGTTTTGCTGGGTATATTAGTCTAGGCTGACATCCATGGTCTCTTAGTGTCTGCATTACATCTGTCCAGGTTCTTCTGGCTTTCAAAGTCTCCATTGAGAAATCGGGTGTTATTCTGATGGGTTTGCCTTTATATGTCACTTGGCCTTTTTCCTTTGCTGCTCTTAATATTCTTTCTTTATTCTGTACGTTTAGTTGTTTAACTATTATGTGGCGAGGGGACTTTTTTGGGGGGTCTAGTCTGTTTGGTGTTCTATAAGCTTCTTGTATCTTCATAGGCATTTCCTTCTTTAAGTTGGGAAAGTTTTCTTCTATGATCTTGTTGAATATATTTTCTGTGCCCTTGAGTTGGTATTCTTCTCCTTCTTCGACCCCTATTATTCTTAGGTTTGGTCTTTTCATGGTGTCCCAAATTTCTTGGACATTTTGGTTCATGACTTTGTTGGCTTTAGTGTTTTCTTTGACTGATGAATGTATTTCTTCTACTGTATCTTCAACGCTAGAGATCCTCTCTTCCATCTCTTGCATTCTGTTGATTATACTTGCATCTGAAGTTCCCAATCGTTTTCTCAGATTTTCTATTTCCAGCATTCCCTCTGTTTGTGTCTTCTTCATTTTTTCTATTTCCCTTTTCAGGTCTTGGACTGTTTCCTTCATTTGTTTCATTGATTTTTCTTGATTTTCTCTCAGTATTTTATTGTTTTCTTCCAGGACTTTATTGATTTCTTCTAATTTGTTTGCCCTTTCCTCTAGTTGTTTACAGCGTTCTTCACATTTTTTTGTCTTTTCCTCTACACAAGCCTCTAGCTTCTTCATGATGTCATTCATAAGGCTGTTTTCTTCTGCTTCTTCCAATTTCTGATGTTCAGGTCTAGGTGTTGGAGGAGGGCTAGGGCCTGGTGATGCTGTATTGCTATTCATTTTGTTGTATATGTTTCTGCCTTGACGTCTGCCCATCTCCTTGTGCTTCTCTACTGGCCTTATCCGCACACTCGGTTCAGCCAGACCAGTGTTCCAAAAGGGAAATCCGGAGCAAGATGGGAGCTGGGGGCCGGCCTCTAAGTCTCAGGAAGAGGCTTGGGGCTCAGGCGGATGGGCGTGGGGGCAGGGCGTGGAGACTGCAGGGCCTGCCAGGGGTCTTGGAGAAGGGGATCCTTCCCGGTGGGGCTAGCAGGGAACCTGCCGGGTGGCCAGAACCTGGGGCCAAGTTGGGCAGGTCTTCCCTGGAGTGGCTGGTGCCCAGGGATGGGGTCTGGGGCAAGGAAGGGTACTCACCAGTTTTCCAAAAGGGAAGTCCGGAGCAAGATGGGAGCTGGGGGCCGGCCCCTAAGTCTCAGGAAGAGGCTTGGGGCTCAGGCGGATGGGCGTGGGGGCAGGGCGTGGAGACTGCAGGGCCTGCCAGGGGTCTTGGAGAAGGGGATCCTTCCCGGTGGGGCTAGCAGGGAACCTGCCCGGTGGCCAGAACCTGGGGCCGAGTTGGGCAGGTCTTCCCTGGAGTGGCTGGTGCCCAGGGATGGGGTCTGGGGCAAGGAAGGGTACTCACCAGTTTTCCAAAAGGGAAGTCCGGAGCAAGATGGGAGCTGGGGGCCGGCCCCTAAGTCTCAGGAAGAGGCTTGGGGCTCAGGCGGATGGGCGTGGGGGCAGGGTGTGGAGACTGCAGGGTCTGCCAGGGGTCTTGGAGAAGGGGATCCTTCCCGGTGGGGCTAGCAGGGAACCTGCCCGGTGGCCAGAACCTGGGGCCAAGTTGGGCAGGTCTTCCCTGGAGTGGCTGGTGCCCAGGGATGGGTTCCGGGGCAAGGAAGGGCACTCACCAGTTTTCCAAAAGGGAAGTCCAGAGCAAGATGGGAGCTGGGGGCCGGCCTCTAAGTCTCAGGAAGAGACTTGGGGCTCAGGCGGATGGGCGTGGGGGCAGGGCGTGGAGACTGCAGGGTCTGCCAGGGGTCTTGGAGAAGGGGATCCTTCCCGGTGGGGCTAGCAGGGAACCTGCCCGGTGGCCAGAACCTGGGGCCAAGTTGGGCAGGTCTTCCCTGGAATGGCTGGTGCCCAGGGATGGGGTCTGGGGCAAGGAAGGGTAGTCAGGAGTGTTCCAAAAGGGAAGTCCGGAGCAAGATGGGAGCTGGGGGCCGGCCTCTCTGATTCTTTTTTATATATAAAGCTTTAGGTTTGTGACCCTTTTAAGATTCCTTATAAGATTACCTTTCAAGATAAGTAATAAAGTAATTGGCCTTTTCTTTGTAACTGTAAAATGCATCCTGCAAGTATAAGACCTGACTGAGAAGAACACCTTGCTTGCCCACACAATTAATCTATAATAATTTGCTTGAGTATGAATGTATGTGGGTTCTTGGGATAATCTGTTTTTCACTTATAATTGTAAAACATTTAATCATGTAAGGGATATGGAAAACATAATTTTTTTGTTGTTTGTTTGGTATTCATTATAATCCTTCACTTGAAAAACAGAATGTAACCACATTGTAATTCATATATCGCCTAAAAGATTTTCCTTGGGTATAAGTTGTAATAAAAAGAATAAAGATAGATTAAAAAAGACTAGAAGGAAAACATCAAGAATTAGAGAGTTAAAATGGGTTAGAAGGAAAAATCCCGGAAATGAGAGAGTTAGAAGGAAAACATCAAGAATGGGAGAAGGAAATCACCAGGAAAGTAAAGAACAGAGAAAGCAAAAGAAGAATAAAGAAAAGATCTGAAGGAAATTATCAAAAGAATGTGTGAGTGTCCTTCTCCCTGATCCCCTCAGATAGAAAAGTCTTAGTACATGCCGACACTGTGGATTCCTTTCAAGCTCTGGACTGTCTGGAAGCTAGTCCCAGATGTAGCAATAGCCATTTTTTATTGATACTCATAGGACACATGCCCTTTCTTGGATGGAGATGGAAGATGAGGGGATTGGGGGAATATGAAGGGAGGAATGGGGTACAGGGACTGGGAGGAGAGGATGGATGAGGCTGAGGCTAGAATATAAAATTAATAATAATAATAATAATAATAATAATAATAATAAATTAAGTATACTCAGTGTAAACTTCTATTTACCTAATATTTTGAAAGCATAAGACTAAAGAAATGGACAAAAATTTCTAACAATCACATATTAGGGTCTTATGGAAAGAAGGAAGGAATTATATGTAGTTACAAAACTGGGTGAGATGAAACTAACCTTTGTTGACTGCAGTGTTTGGCATAAGTCTACACATGTAATGAAATCTTATGGAACTAAATACATGCACATACAAACATTTTATGAGTATATTGTGATGACTCTTCACAGGGTATAGCTATAGGGATCTTTTCTTCATTAAATTATTAGAAGTGGGAAGACTCATTTTCAATCCGGATCTTTTGAGCTTGAAAGATACACCTTTAATCCACATCTTTTGTGGTAGGAAAATCCATCTTTAATCTGTGCCACGCCTTCTTCTGGCAGTCTATAGAAAGGACATGGAAAAAGGGGCTTACTCTCTTTTCCTGCTTTTCTTTTGTTATTGCTGGCAAGTCTTTTATTCTCTAGCATTGGAGCCTACCTCTTCTGGATTCCAGTGTATACTGAAGACCCTGAAGACCAGCTAAAGTATCAAGTCTCGTGGATTGAAGAACTACTGGATTCTTGGAACTTCTGTTGGTAGACGGCCACTGTTAGGTTAGCTGGGCCATAATATATGTAAGCCATTCTAATAAATTCCATATAGGGTGGCGGTGGCACATGCCTTTAATCCCAGCACTTGGGAGGCAGAGGCAGGCAGATTTCTGTGAGTTAAAGGCCAGCCTGGGCTACAAAGAGAGTTCCAGGACAGGTTCCAAAGCTACACAGAGAAACCCTGTCTTGAGAAACCAAAATAAATAAATAAATAAATAAATTCCATATAGTATATGCACATATGTATATGTTTATATGCATATGTATATATACATTTTTTTCATTATATCATAAATCCTGTTCCTCTAGAGAATTCCAAATACAGATTTGGTAT